>NW_009235547.1:19439-52001 GCF_000690835.1 Fulmarus glacialis
CTCTGCTTCACTTTTTCAGGAAAAGATGCAAAAGGAAGAATGTTTATTTTGTATGTGGCATGTTGGAGATCTCATTATAGAAAGTATAAGACATGTAGCATTACCCACATGCCTAGTGTTGAGAAGTGTCGAGAACTGTAGCTTTCCTCTCTCTAAATAAGTCTCTTTAGATGCTGAAGATATAAGCTGTCCTCTGTAAGCTTTTGTGTTGATTTTATTACAAGGGAATATTGAAGTTGAAGAATTGAATAAGTACCTGCAGGTTTGACTATGAAATTGTCTAGAAGTAAAACACAATGATTTATCATGTTTGTTTATAGCTGTAGAAAATATGAAAATCACAAGGGAATATTGAAGTTGAAGAATTGAGTAAGTACCTGCAGGTTTGACTATTAAATTGTCTAGACGTAAACCACAATGATTTATCATGTTTGTTTATAGCTGTAGAAAATACGAAAACACCATTTTTTTCTATTCATTACATTTATGTTCTTTTAGGATGTAGCACTGCTATGTATTGGCCAAATATCAGACTGTTTCAAATGATCAGTTCAGTGTCTTAGTTTGATCCTAAAAGGCTCAGTGTGTAATCAGAACCACCAAATCGTAGTGCATCTCTAATATGATTGTCTAATTCAGTACTGTATAGCTTGAAACCCCCTTCTTAGCTTTTTCTACTTTTGGTGCTAATTAACATTTAGATGTTTCATGATCATTTCTTAAGTTCCTCTGCAATGTGAAATTCATGTTTATTTAGGGAAAATAATCACCAATTTACTTATACAATGCATATAAATTAACCAACTCTTGTTTCATCTACATCTATATGCAATCAAGAAAACCAATTTAATCATGCTTCCCACTGTAAGGCACCATACCTTGTAAAGCAAGGAGAAAAATACTTTCAGCTATGCATATGATATCAAGACCGCCTAGAAAATTCCGTTTTTAATGGGTTTATTGCATTCTGACACATTCAATGTGAATATTGAGAGAAGTATGAAGTAATTAGGAAAGAAAGTAATCATCTTAGAGTACTTTAATAAGGGATGTTGAAATGCGTGTGGGAATTTCTGCTGTGTTTTATCTGTTTATCATGTTTTAAAAAGTGGGAATACAAAAGAATATTTACTCTAGATCTCAGAAGCAGAACCATCTGCAGCAACGACTTCCTGAAAAACTTCTGTGTCTGTTGTTTTAGTGGGTGTGAGACTATCAGGCTCTATATGTTGTTTTGTCCTGCTATGTCTTGCCTGCTTCTTTATCTGTGGGATTTTTGTATCATACGTATCAAAACACATTATGTGAATGAATTGGTATCTTGTTTCTTCAGACAGGTGGAAATAAGAAATTTTGACTGAAGATAAAATCTTTATTCCCCAACCATTTTGACAATATTAATACAGGTTTCATATCTCAAATATAATAGCTAAAGGAACATTTTGTTGTTGGATTAGGGGGCTCCTTCCTGTTATATCTGGATTATTCTTTTAAGTGCTCAGGGAAAAAACCCTATTATGAGTTACTGTTTGATATTAGCCTTGTATGTCACAATTGCTGCAGTAAGGAAAAGAATGTCCTTATTTGATCAAATCAAGTTATGTGTATGTATAGGAGAGGAGAGAGTGGCCTAAAGCGTGACATAGAGCTGGGACAAGATAAACTGATTGAACAAATTGTATTTCTCTACATTACACTTTCCTTCTGATAATGTCCTGACATTGTTAATCGGTGTCTTTTGCATTCTGAAGAAATAGAACATTTCTCTCTCAAAGCAAGGAATGCTGTAGAAAGTTACCTGTTCAGGACACTAGTATGGGGTTTCCCACCTTAACTTAGCTGGTGGGATAAGAGGTAATTAGGTCAATGCAGTTCTGACTCTGGCACAGAAGAAGGGAAGATGATTGAGGTGGGATTAATTAACAAGCTATAAATTCGTAGTGCATAAAAAAAATTAGAAATCTCTTGTCACACACATGTGTGTATAAATATATATGTATGTGTATTTATATAAAATATTTATAAGGATATGTAAATGAGCTCCTAGGATAACTGTGACCATTGTATGGATATATGACTCCAATCTGTAAACATGATCATGAGATGCCAAGGGCTGTGTTTGGCTAAGGGTAAGGGCCTAAAAATCTTCAAACCCTTTTCCAGAAGCTCCAGTTCCTCCAGCCTGGCATTGAACGTCTCCTGCTGCAAACTGACCCTTTCTCACGGCTCAGGCTCTGTTTGCCTTCAAGAAGGTGCTCTTGGCTCCCCAGCTTCACCAGAGTTTGCTAGTAGGAGCAGGGCAGTACTAGAAGCTGTATTTCCTCCCTACTTTCGTGTCTGGTGAGAATGTTATTTAAGGCCAATCTGTTAGGCAATTCTGCCTCATATAATACCTTGCACATGATAGATGCTGTCCATTATTTAAAATGGGATGTGTATGTTGTATTTCTCAGTTAATCTCAGTTAGGATATAGACAGATTTGTCTGCTGTTGTACTGAAAAAAATTAAGGACCTGTACCTGTTGATTTAGTAAATTATTAAAATGAATGGGAGTCTCAGATTTCTGCCATAAATTATGCTGCATGAAAAAAGCTTTCATTGACTTAATTCTTAAATTATTTAAGAAGGATGAGGTTAGAAAAGGTGATTAACTCCCCCTGAGCTCTGCATTAATAGCCTTCCACTGTTATTAACTGTATAAGGGTTGCACCGGGGATTAACTATAGTCTTAAGTTTGACAGTCTAGGATGGGAGAACTAATAAGAAAATATTCAGCAGTGTTGAGTTTAGTAACAGGGTGACACCAACTTGTAACTGCCTTTTAAACGGTCAGTACAACACTCCCTTCCTTTTGATCTTGCATATTGTTCACAACATATGCCTAGAGATATATACCAGGACACTGCAGGAGTTAAAATCTTAAACCTTCTTATTGTTCCATAACATTTTAAACTTTTTTTTTTTTCCCCTTCACAGGAAATGACCTAGAGGCCTTACAAATACATTTGTGCATTTTTGTTCTGAGTCTACAATTGAGGGCAAATGCAGGCTGGAAGCACCACTTCTTAATGTTACAACAGAAACAACTACCTCAACAAACATGGAAATGGGAAGAAGGCTTGCAATAATAAACACTAATTTTTAATAGCTTATACTTGCAAAGTCTTCTGTAAACAGAGTCCAGATTTTTTTTTTTTTCCCCTCCAGTACTAGAAGAGACACTACAAGTAAACTAATTTGGCAGACTGGATCTGTCAAGACATTTGAAGATACTTGATCTGCTGACATAAGGATTTGCTTTTTCAAGGAAGGAGCCTCTGCACTGCTTTTATAATCGCTGTTGATCGGTGGTTTGCTCCACTTTTCCTGATATTACTAATGGGAAAATTGTGTTAAGGTATTGCTTCTAAGACTATTATTTGCATTGACAAGAATAACTTTTGTAGACTTAACAGCAAGTGACAATAATATGCTCACAAAGAAATCGTAGGCGATAACTTCTCTGCTCCAGCATTGCTTTTCTGTGCGCAGAGTGGAATACCAAGCAGGAGATATAACATTATTAAGATACTTCGGCTTGCTTTTTGAGTACAGTTTATAACTGCAGCAGGGCTGCACTGAACACTGAACATACGAAGTCAGCAAATCTGCTGCTTTTCTCACTGCTGATACAGATTATACAGACGCTTGCCTTTTTGAAATGCCTTTTGTGAAACCTATGTACACAGTCCTCCACTGTTACTGTACATAACTATATATTTGAGGAAGGAATTTGACAAGTGATTGTTAATTCAAGAAATCTTTGGACAAGCACTCACTTATGTATTGCTGTAGTGCACAAGAAAGCAAAATGGACTATAAGCGGCGCTTTTTGCTTGGCGGGTCCAAGCAAAAAGTGCAGCAACACCAGCAGTATCAAATGCCTGAGCTAGGCAGGACCCTGAGCGCACCGCTGGCATCGACAACCCCAGCATCCCCTTTGGTCTCCTCAGCTGCTGCGGGCAGCTGCAACCACCCTGTGTCCCACACTACTCCGATCGCAGACATCCAGCAGGGAATCTCCAAATATCTGGATGCACTCAACGTGTTTTGCCGTACGAGCACTTTCCTTACAGACCTTTTCAGCAGTGTATTTAGGAACTCGCACTATTCTAAGGCAGCTATGCAACTGAAAGACGTGCAGGAACATGTCATGGAAGCAGCGAGTCGACTCACAGCAGCAATAAAACCAGAAATAGCAAAAATGCTGATGGAACTGAGTGCAGGAGCTGCAAACTTTAAAGATCAAAAAGAGTTCAGCCTACAAGACATTGAGGTAAGTTACCTTGGGGGATACTGTTTTGCATGTGAATTTGTATCATTCCCTCTTAATTGGACTTCTCTTCAAAATCACTTCTACACCAAAAGTTCACTCTGCCTTGCTTTGTATTTGTGGGCAATGCTGGTTAAAAGAGAAACTCTTCATTTGATACGTTTTCTTCTTGAAAGTGTTAAGTCATCTGCAGTGCCTGACTTCCAACTATGTTGAATTAGGTATTTATTAGGTATGTCTGTATAAGAACTTGTACTCTATTTAAAGATTTCATGAAATAAGAAAGATGAGTTATAATTAAATTGTACTACCTATATAATTCTAAATGGTAATCTTCTATATGATTTAAACTTATAACCAGCAATCCAACAACCTCTTTCTTCTTTGGGGAAACCATGCTTAGTTTAAAAATAATAATGCAAAACAACAACAAAAAAAACCCCAATACCCTGCCCTTCTAAACCAACTCAATAAAAGTTTTAAACAATTTTCTGTTTTATGTTAGCTAATATTTCTAATGATATTAAGCCATCATATTCTAAATTAACCTATACTTTGCTTAGTATTATCCATTCTGAGGGGAAACCTGAACACTTGTGGGTGGCGTATTGTCATCAGTGTTTGTGTAAAACTGCGTATTAGTTTACTAATGATCAAAATTTGTGTAAAATAATGTTTTATTCAAAACATTTTTGTCTTTTTGGGCTGTTGTGCTTAAGAGGAAAATACCATGCTAGAGAGATTTGTGCTGTAAACATTTTTCATGACTTTTCTATAATTTCCATATGCTGGCAGCAAGTGCCCAACAGTCAGAATTCAGAGGTTTTGAAGTTGAGAGGATCCCCAACTCTCATCATGCCTGGCTGGGTATTTCTGGGTATTTCTCCTGTAGTAAATGTCTTAATTATGTAACGGGCAGTGTTAAGTGATAATAACATACAAATCCCTGGTGGTTTAAGTAGTTCCTTGTGTTTTGACATACTTCTTTACAGGAGTATTTGCAAAGTTATTCCTACAGAATTCCATCCTGAGTGGAAAACTTATTTTTGAGTTCTCTTATTTTTTATTTAGATTTCAGGTAACTTTGTAAGGATGAACGTTATACACACTTGCTTATCAAGCATTATCTGCTTTCTACAACAGCACAACTTACGGATGAAGTAGTTAAGTAGAACACTATTTGTAGTACGTAACTGTAGTGAGAAGTATGACTGACAGTTTTCAGTGTTGTATACTTAGTATAGAATGAAGTAAGATTGGCTATGTATTTGTTATAAATGTCTTCTGTAGACTGGTATTTTTGAAAACAATCTAATAACATCACTATGTTTAGCTAAGGCTGTAGGAAAAAAAATCTTTTTTTTTTTTTTTAAATTTAAAAATCAGTGTGAGTTTATGTAATTAAAGACCTTGATAATACCTGTGCTGAAAGACTTTTTTTGATTAAAAAAATCAAAAACATACAAAGCACTACCTGTCTTCTAGGGGTTTTTTGTGGACTTTGAAACTCTGTCTTGCAAAGTGTTGGCAACTGTCTGTATACTGCTTTTATAACCTAGTCAAGCAATTCTAGGTGTTACTTCATACCTTGCCCCACACTGTGTGGGGAGAGTGCTGCTTCAGCAGTGAGTGGAGTTCATGAGCAAAAGCAAAGCATTGTTTGCATAAGTTGGCTGCATGTCCTGCCAGCTTAAAGCAAAGGTAGAGAAACTTGCTTTGGTCCCTGCTTTACCTGTATAGACCTAACCCTTGTTCCTGAGCTCCATGTGCACCTGCAGTGCTCTCTTCACCAGGCAGCTCTATGGTAGGAACAAATGTAAAGAGAATGCAGGCAAAACAGCTGGATTGCTTGGTTTTCTTTTTAGGCATATCTTGTGGAAATTGACAACTTGTCATCGTACTTTTCTTATACCTTTTCTTAATTAAAACTGCATCTTGCACAAAGCTTTTAAAAAAGTCAATATGAAAGATTTATGGGAACTTTTGTGTAATGAGACAAGTATTGCGTTCTGCTTGTGCTTAAGAACCAGCAAAATTTAAGGATTTGACACTGACTTAAAGGTTGTTTTAGAAATCAGCCAGGGAGCATGGTTTAGATGACTTAAGTATATGGGCAAGTTGGATGATTGTGCCCAGGAAGCAGTTATCAGTTGCTCACTGTCGAAATGGACCTTGGTAGCGGTCAGTATAGAGAATATATTTAAGTTCGTCGGTGACTTGAAAGTATGTGATGCAAGAATGCTGGAAGACCTGCTGAATTAAAAATCATCTTGAATTGAACAAATGAGTTTTCCAGCTGGGATGGAATTCAGAGGGGAAAACTGAATGTTACAATATTTAAATGGAAATTTTCAGCCTCACAAGCGGAGCCCACTGGGCAGCAGTTCTGAAGAACAGTTCTAGGGCTTATGGTAGTCGTATACTGAGTAGGAGCCAGTGTTGTGCGGTTGCAAATAATAAATCAATGTTGTTGCTGTTGTGCAAAGAGGCAGTTGTCATGTATTTAACACGACTATAACCTGCAAGAACCATGAAATAAGCATTCAACTCTCTTCACTTTGGTTATTATGGCCTTAAACACAACGGTGCACCCGTGCACCACTGCTGTTGCACTTAGAGAAATAGTGAGCAACTGGAGAGACACCAGAGGAGAGTAGCAAGAGTAATCAGACATCCAGGATATAGGACTTCAGAGGACAAATTGAGAAGACTGACTCTACAGAAGAGAAGACTAAGAAGGAAAATCAGAATTGTTCAGGTATGTAAGAAGCTGCCAGAAGACGTGGCAGTGTTCTGTTCTTCATGTCCGTGTAAAGTGGAGCAAGAAGTAATGAACTTAAATTTCAGAAGGAAAGATTCTTGTTAGATGTTGTGGAAATACTTTGTAATGTTAGTGAAGCACTGACGTGGATTGCTACAAAGGGTAGGGAGCCTCCAACATGAAGAACTTACAGAACAGGTTAAACCTGCATCTAGCAAAACTGACCCAGGTGAAATTGCTCTGTGCTTGGGACAGTAGGATGACCTTTTGAGAGCCTCTCCTACTCTGCTTTTCTGTGATTTGAAGACTGAGCTATTTATGCTGAAATTTTAATTTTAAAAAGTATGGTTTGTTTTTTTCCCCCGATCTATAGAAAAGTTAACATTTCGTAGAACTACCAGCAGGATTAAAAAACTCACAATGGAAGCAGAAAAATATAAAGGGCTTGCCTGACTTCATCAGAGTTCACTGACCAGGGGAAAAGAGTGTGAGAGGCAGTGTACTTTTTTCCTTGGAAAATACAAGGGGGGAAATACAGTAATATCTGAAGTTGCTTTTGCAGCTTCTCTAGTAGATGATGAAAGAACTTACAACTCTGAGAAAGAATTGAGAGATGGTCGAATGTCTGAGTGGCAGCTCAGCAATATTCTATGAAGAGGTATTCCAGAGCCTCTTATTTGAGGGATGGAGTCTGGTATTACGGAAGCAGCGGGAGGTGAGTTGTAATTCGTGGTGGGGTGGGAGGACAGAACCCCAAATTCATGAGGACGACATGAGAATGAGGCTTTTTCTATGCATAAGCCCAGCTAAGGAAAATGTACTTTTCCTAAGCCTTCCTCAACAAAGGCTGTATGTTCTGAGGAAGAATGAAAAATAGAGCAGAGCAGGTTTGGCTTTAGAAATTTAGGAGAGAGCTATAGCTTTTCTGAAGTGCTGCAAGTTTTTATCTAATGTAGTGGGCTCTAGCCCCCAGGGAAAACAATGTCAAGAAAATATCAAGTTCTATAAACATACACTGACTTGGAATTGGACTAAAAAAGGTTGTGCAACCTGGACTGTAGCAGCAGTAGGTGAGGTTTTTAATTTATTTATTGTTTTTTAGCAGAACAGAGCTTGCCTAGTACAGAGTTGTCTGCCAAGATGTGTAAGAAGGTGACTTCTCTTGATCAAAGTGTTGGTGACAGATGGAGTTTTCCAAGGTTTCTTAATTTCAGAAATGCAAATGCTGATTTTTATTTTCTGCCTTTCCTTTTCCCCTTTCAAAAAACTTTGAATTCTCAGGTGTTTTCTGCCTGTATGGGTGCGGAACAGGAAATCAGGGGGAACAAGAGTGTGTTTAATGTTAAGTTTTCCAGATCTGTTGTTAAAGTTTCGTAAGCTGGAAGAATGCGGTAAAACTGTACTTCTGTTGATAAAAGCGTTAAAGGAAATCCTGTGGGGCAAAAAAAAAATTGAGACTGGAAAAAAGTTTGTGTATTTCCTCATCTTTTGTGAAGCTTTGCAGCAGCCTCAGTACTGCGAAATACAAAGAATGAATCTTGTTTTAGTTACACGGAGCTTGTGTATTGTCTTAAAAGTGGTAGTAATGACAGAGATGTACATGTTGCCTTCTTAAACAAAAGGGAAGCATGAATGGGCACAGGATATTTACTTAGACGCTCTGTTTTGTGTTAAATGGAGATAATTTTTGGCTTTTATGTGCATAAAATAACTGAAGATTTTTGAACAAGAAGCTTGTGGAACAAAAATATCTGAGTAAATATGAAATGTAGGCTTTTCTTAGCAAACATTGTAAAGCCAATTTAAATATTTTTTTAAAATACTATCTTTCCTGTGATTTGCAGGGATTGGCTTCAGACTTTTCCAAGTGGAGGAATTGTTAGTAGCAAAACGCTGCTTCAAATCCATAGCAAATGCTATAGCTTGCTGGAATGACATTGTACTCTTGTCTTGGTCTATAATTTCATGGTCTGCTCTCAGATCTGCTAGCATTGTCTTCAGAAGTATTTTGTATTACATTTTAATTGCTGCTTTTTATTTTTAAAATGCTTAACACTTAAATGCTTTTTTGCTAAATTGTAGTTTTAGTAGCTGTCAATATCAGATTATCACTACTGGGCTTTTAGGTTGACTGTTAGCAGAAATGACTCTGTTAGGTAGCCCGTGTCTCCTAATACTGTAGATGTAAAGGTGCAACTTCTGCTGGAATCTAGTTTATCTTGCAAGTAACTCTTTTTCAATGAGCAGGATCGTGTCTTCCCTTGGACGTGTTTTGGTCATGAGGTCACTCTTCCAAACTGCAGGGCATTGCTACATAGTAAAAATGAATAATATTCTGCCCACTTTCAGTAATATGTGGGAAAGGAGGTTATCTCATAACTTGGTACACCAGTTTGAGTCATACCTCATTGTTAACTTCATTATATTGCTATTTTAATCTGGTATCTTCAGTGGGTAGACAGGTTGTGCACAGGGCTTATCGTTACCAAAGCCATTAAAAACTCTGTTAAGGAAAATGAGAGTAGTAGGAAACCACTGAATAAGCGTGTTGCGGTGTTTTGGTTTTTTAAGCGTTTTGTTTGTTTAGGGAAATAGCCAAAAAAAAAAACCCCACCCAAACCCAAAAACAATTCCACTACATAAAATGGTAGTTGGAACTGCAGGTCAGTGCTTGTATCAAGTTTGGAAGACTGACACTGGTTATTTGCTAACTCTATTAGTGGTCGTGTTCTGTTTTAAAGAATCTGTTGTGTAAGATTTGCTTGCCAGGGAATTTGCATGGCATCACTGTTTAGCAATGAAATCTGGCAATTTTATGTGTGCACTTTGTCCAGCAAAATATTCCAAAGCTGATTGTGTGCCCCCATTAGGAGGCTAATATGGGACAGAGTAACCTAACACTGCATCTCCACCTGAGGCTCCTGTTTCTATGTAACCAGTTTGATTAAACTCGTCACCTGTTTCAGAGTCAAGGAAGTCTGAAGTGAGACCTCCCCAAAAAGTCCCATTGCTTCCAACTGCCTAAGCGGGAAGACAGGTTCCTTTAGGTAAGGTTATTCAGCTGCTGAGATAGATAGCTGTCCTACCTGGTAATGGGTTAGGGAAGTCAAGGTGCTAGAGCTGTATTTCTTGGGACAAAAAGCTTGCAAGCTGAAGACCTCATTGTATATGCAATAATAATGATTCTAAGAAATTGTTTAAGAAAACACAACCACTACTAAGAAAAACTTACTAGTTGACACTTGTGATGATTCCAATTAATCTTTAATTACTATATAGTCTCTAGGTTTTAGTTAGTTCTTATTATGGTCTAAAGCAGGAGAGTCAAACACTTCTGCATGGGAAAAGAGGGAAAAATAATCTCAAAAGAGATGGTGGTGTCTCTAACTGTGAAAAAACCCACATCCATATGCTAATATTGTTCTGCAGATTGCACAACAGAGATTTAGTTTATTGCTTTACACACTTCGGTAACTGCTGGCCAACCCTGGCTGTATTTGTTAAACTGGTGGTGGTCGTACTTCTTTCCAACAGTTAAGACAGATGCAGCTCTTTGGAAGAAAAATCCTCAAGAAGTGAACTTTAAAGCAAAGTGAGTTTGGCATTTGCAGTGAGTGTTTAGCAGTGCAGAAATCCTCTACCACTTCAATTTTATTTAAGCAGTTAAAACCATCCTTACCCATTTCTGAGGAAGACTGAAATAGATTATTTTTCAAACAAAATAGAAGTTCAGTAAAGCAGATGTTACTATTTATCTTTACTGTCTAACATTGTAAATTATAGCAGGAAGGTTGTGTGCTGCCACTTAAAAACTAAATCATTTGTTTATTTTGCGCATTATTCCCAGGCAGGGGAAACTTCAACCTCTGTACCTTAAATATTCTTTGAAACTTGAATCGGCTTGAAATTCCTAATGAGTCCTACTTTCTTCTTCCCCTGAGAACTGCATTCTTCATACACAGAAATATTCAGACCGCCAGTTGTCCTTTCCTGCAGTTTTCTTACAAATTTTTCTAATCTTGTAGCCAGGAAAGTTGGAGTTTCATTCATTTTATCAGTTGCTGACTGCCTTTTTAATAAGGCAAACTCTACTTTCAGAGGTCAGTCAAAGTACCAAAAATGTTTAATTTTATGCCTTGTACAAAGGAGGGAAGTGATTGAACCAGAATGGAATGTCAAAAGGAGTCCGGATGCAATGGAAAAAAGCATTGCCACCACTGGTTCTTCTGAAGTAGATAGTTAATGCATATAACTGTTCGTGTGACTTCGGAGTCTTGCCAGTAAGATCATTGTGTCTGAATATTTTTATTCCAGAAGAATGTAGCTGAAAATAAGCCAGATGATTTATTCGCTCCAAGGCACGATGGCTTTGTACATTATCCGTGTATTTTGTGAATTATTCCTAAAATGGAATTCAAGTTGAGTCTTTTTTAATAAATCAAAGTCAAATATACATTTTAAGCCACTTTGTGTGACAAACTCTGTAAAAGAAACAAAACACTTTGAATAGCTTTTAAATACTTTCTACAGTAATTTGGAAAATACTTTTCTTCTCTGCTGCATTCTAGTTATGCTTTGTTGTAAGCTTTTGTTTGCATAGGAGAGCGTGGCCCTGAAGGTAGACGGAGCACTCCTGTTTGTGCTGCTTTGCTCTCCAGGTTGTCCTTCTGGATGATTGCACTCCTGTCTGTTCTTCCACATGTGATGGCTGCACCTAAATACTCAGTTTGTGTGACCTGTTTTGTTTTGCTTGTAGTAACTGAGGCATATGTCTGTCTTTGGTCATAATTCTCATTAGCTTTGCTATGAGAGAGGGGGATAAATGGGGGATGGAAACGTGCAGGGGACAGAGGTCCAGGATGCGGAGCACAGCTCTGGCTGGCAGAGGTGGGCATCCCTTCCCTGGCACGATGCTGGTGCTGCCCTCAGCCCAGCGAGTATGGGGAGGGACTGGCAGCCCTTCACTTCCCTGCCTTTCCTCGGGCTTTCCGAGTGAGTATTACATGACCCATTTCAGTGAAATATTCTGAAGAGAAGATTTGTGCCAGCGTTAGCAGTTCCTGTCAGACAATGCAAGTGACAGGGCTGCAACTTTGTGCATGCATTCTGCAGTCACTGTTATATTCTAAAAATGGCACTGTGTTGCCACTGTATTATGTGGCAAAATGTTTTTCATGCTTATTACCGGTTATTGCTCTGCTTGGAAGATAAACTGCTAGATTAAACTTTTCTGATTTTTATGATAATGTTTTAAAATGATTCAGATTACTTTTTTTGTTTTGGGTTTTTTTTAGCATGAATTCAGCTAGGTTTCTGTGCAAGTGGGTTTTGCTGTTGACTTTGTCCTTGTGATAATATGCTACTCCCATTTTTGTATTGTTTCATGTGCTCGATATTGCTAAGTAACTTAACAAGCTTTTCATTCTTCAAATAACCATAACTTGAGTGCTGAAGTAAAAATTATGTGGGATCAGTCTCATCTCCCCTTAATTCATAGAAACCAATGCTCACTCACTGTTTACCTTAAGTAAATGGTTAAATATCATGTGTTATTTTATGATCTGAAGTGTTATTTTAATAAAAAAAGATCTGAATAACTTAGTTCCTTACCCCAAATACTGAACAAAAAGGAAGAAGGGAAACTTCCATGAAATCTTCTATTTGCTTGAAACTGGTTTGTTTCTTCTCCTGCAGGTACTTGGGCGATGTTTCTTGACGGTGATGCAGGTCCACTTTCAGTTCCTGTCACAAGCTTTGCAGAAGGTCCAGCCAGTGGCACACTCTTGCTTTGCTGAAGCTGTAGCTCAGGAGAGAAAGAATGTTAGTGGGGCTGGAGCCTCAAATTTAAGCCCCACAAATGAGCTAGAAGATGCTATAAGATCATGGAGAGGAGCAGCAGAGGTATGGAGGTCTTGCTGTAGTGACATTATATTTAGTGAAATGGCAGTTATATTTAGTGAAACCTAGATTCAGGCTGGATGCCCTAATAAAGGAAGTTAAATCTCTGATTTTAAAGACATGCTGCATTTGAAGGGGGGAACGTGGTACAGTTAGTTTCAGATGCTAAAACTTGTTTTACCTATATGGTGATTATATTATCTTTGTCCTGTGTAAAGTTTTCTTTGTGATACGATTGTATATAAGGAGTACGCAAACCGTGGAAACAGCTTTTTGTTATTAGTAATGAATTAACAATGTTCAAATGTGGTTTGGCAGAGGGAATTTAAAAAAAAGCATACAACAGGCCTTTGCAAAAACGGAGCAAAATCTTGATGAAAAATAATTTAGATAATGTCTATTTCTCTTAAATTCTGAGCATGGATTCTATTTTAGACTTAAAATCTTTACGGTAACTTTTAACACTTTTTTGTCTTCATGCTGTTAAGCTTGATGTTGCTTTGATCCATCAGTTGTTGGAATGTTAATCGTATTACTGAAAGGTACCACTCTCTGGACTTGTATTTTCACAAACGCTTGCCGTCTGTGGAATCCTTACTTTTCCTGCAAAATACAAAGAAAATCAGTATTATGAACTTTTTTGGCTTTCCCTTGCACTATTGAAGTCTACAGACTGATAGATCAAAATGGAGTCAGACGCTGAGTGCATAGTTTCCTTAAAGTAACTTGGAGCATGTGCTTTTGAAGTCTGATTTGGCAGCCCACACAGGCTTGTTAATCATTTTGACTGGAAATCTTGTCAAGGTCTCCATTTATCAACTAACATCTGCAAGGTATATGAAAGCAAACAAGTGTCCGTTAGAACTATGAATGCAGAGGAATTATTTGTAGTTTTTACTGCAGCATAAATTTATTTCACTGGATAAAATAAGGATTTGGGAGTGCTTTAGGTGTATTACAGATAATCGTAACAGGTCTAATCCTGGTATAGCTTTACTCCTTTTGCATAAAAATAGTTAATTTTATGTTTAATGTACTTAGTTCCTTAAAACTGTGTTACAGTTTCTAGAAATGCCCTGCAATTGCTATCAAGTTCGTTTAAAATGTTGTTAAAATTAAGCTTGGTTTTGCAGAATCTGGGACCTTAACTTTCTTTTTTACCTCCTTAACAGCCCACTTCAACTATTTCTGTTAATAAAACCTATGTTTCGAAATAGAGTTTAGTACAAATATTACACTAATCAAATCCTTTATTAAACATACAGAGGAGAAGAGGAAAATACAGATTCTCCCTAGTTCCAGATTAACAATTGAAGAAACTTCTCAATTTTTATGATTGACTAAAATAACTAATCTGAAGTATTTGTGTGGGGTTTTAGGATAACATAAGAAAAATCTGTGCTCTGTAAATAAATAATATCTCTGTCTCTCTTATAACTGTAGATAGATGAATATACAAGTCATTTTGATAGAAGGGAGATTTGAAATACTGAAATCTTTCCACATTTTTACTTCGTGGAGTGGAAGGCAATCCATTATTTCCATATAAAATCAGCCTCTTTGGCAGGAGAATACACTGCTGTTTCAGAATAAAGTTTAAGATCGTACTTTGTCAGTAGCTCAAAACTCTTTTTCTTTTTTAAGATTTTTCACTTGGAAAATGCTGTGATTTTGTATGTGTCAATGAGGCGAGCAATGTGTCTGTCCATTGGCTGTAATACCAAAAATCCCCAATTTGGACATCCTGCTTTAGAGCAAGACTCCTTCCTAGACTGAAAAATAAGCCATATCTGAGGCTTTAAATGCAGTTGAGAGTAGGTTTCTATTTGTTTTACCCTGCTCAGTCGTGTAATATTTTACAGTTAAAACTAGATATTTGGCTTTTTGTTTTCTTATTTTTCAAAATCGTATTACATAAAGCTATTCTCTTGCTGTGCTAAGTTGATCTTAGTCTTGTGTGGCTCTTCTCAAATTGCACCACAGTAATCATGCTTAATTTTATAAAATATATCGTCTTATGTACACAGGAGTGTTTGTACACATGATTAAATGTATCTTTGGTTTCTGTGGCAAGTAATACCCTCTATGTTGAAGTTGTAAGTCCCTCCTCTGGTAACGACAGTCATCATGTGGCCTGTGTAACAGGATCCTTAGTCCTGAGAGGGAGCTGAAATAGTAACAGCAAACAATGTTGAATTAAGTTGCTAGCCAACACCTATATGCCGTACAAATTACATGATATTTGTACTTTCAAAGTAGCAGTAGAGGTTTAATAAGTTATAATAAATAATCTCCTCCAGATCCTTTCCACCAGGTGCTGCTTCTCTTCTCCTTTATAATGTTTTAAACTCTGTGGGGTTTTTTTTGCTCTTCCTTTAAATTTAATTAAGCTTGTCCTGGTTTAATGTTGAACCTCTTTACCCTGGATTTTTATTTTACGTAACAGGCCACATCTCGACTGCGAGAAAGAGGCTGTGATGGATGTTTGGCAGGAATTGAAGTTCAGCAACTTTTCTGCTCCCAGAGTGTGGCAATCCCTGAACATCAGCTCAAAGAGCTAAACGTGAAAATTGACAGTGCTTTGCAGGTGAGTTTTTAAAGTCTGCTGCTTTCATGTGCATGTAGTACAGTCAGTGGGCCAAGGAATGAAATAGGGAAGGAGAATATTACTGCACAAAAATGTACCACAGGCAGCCATGAGGTATTTGACAGTTACAGTATTGGAATCTTATATGATAAATGTGTGTATGCCGTAGAACTGAGTAGGGTAAATCCATGTAACAGTTCTTATATATGTATCCAGACACAAGGACTGCATGCTTGCTTACTTGCTGATATGCCTGTGCTATCTCAACTTTTTGTCAGGCTTACAAAGTGGCTTTGGAGAGTTTAGGCCATTGTGAATATGCAATGAAGGCTGGCTTCCACTTGAACCCAAAAGCTATTGAAGCAAGTCTTCAGGTAGGATCTGCTAAACCTGCTCTCTTTTTCATCCCTCCTCACCTTGAAAATAACTATTTAAAAAAAAAAAAATTGGACCCATACTAGGATTTTCTAATGTCTTCATTTCTTCTAATTGATCTGTTCTTTTATATTTAAGGGCTGTTGCAGTGAAGCTGAAGCCCAGCAAACAGGAAGGAGACAGACTCCACCTCAGCCAATTCAGTGTGAACTGCCCACTGTACCTGTTCAGATAGGATCGCATTTTCTGAAAGGAATATCCTTTAATGAGTCTGCAGCAGAAAACCTGAAGCTGAAAACGGTAATAACCCTGAATCTAATCACAGGAGTGAAGGGGGGAGGGGGGAGAGAAAAAAAGAGTAGAACTCCTTAAAATTCAGAGAACAACGGCAGTAGAAGTTCAGTGCCAAACTTGTATTTAAAAGTGCGTATTTTTAGCCTGACTTCCTGTGGAAACAAGATGTTGATAACATTTTAGGTCCATGCCTGCTTCTGATAACGTTTTAACCACCTGGGCAAATTCAGTCCAATCTGAGAGAAGCATAGAAGTCTAGGAGATAATGAAGCTTCTGTGAACTTTTTGAAAATAGGTGGGTTAGATCTCAAGAAGTGCAGAGGAAAGTGAGCCCTTACAGATGCCCCAACCACGTGATGCACTTGAGAGCTTTTATCTTCTTAGGTGCCAAAGTAAGTCTGGCCCAGCCTAGTGCTAAGGGAGGTACTTGAAAAAATATTTTGTAACAAAGCTCCTTTTAATGTCTTCTTACAAACTTCAATCAATTTTTAAAAAATAATTTAAAATTGTGGAGAAGTTAGTTGTATTTTCAGTATAAAGGAATGGAAAAGATGTCCATTCAGAAGTAATTTGGACAATTTTAATCAGCATTTTCACTTTTTTTTTAGATAAGCCCATTTCCGTGCTCCTGAAAGCGTTGAAACAATCCATAGCTCAAAAGGCTGCTTTTCTGTTGTCTTTGCAGTGCTTTTTGTAGTTATGATCAAACCGTTTTGCAAGAATATAAGCAAAAATACTGTTTATGATTTTGGACGAATATTGTGTTCCAAATAGCAGAGACGGTCTTCCATATTTCTGTTCTGCAGTTGAGCTCTTCTAGTTATACAAGACTGTTCAGAGGTAACAGACATCATAGTTGTTTGAAAAACGTGTAGAACAATGATAAATACATATTGAAAGCATTGGTGTTCACATTTCTGAATCTCTTGTTTCGTATGACAAAGTTTTAATTATTTTTTTCAGCACACAATGCTGCAGTTGATTAAGGAAGCTGGATGCCATAATGGACTTACACCACGGGATGACTCTCCTGTTACTGAAGTACTAAATCAGGTTTGCCCTTCCACTTGGCGAGGAGCCTGCAAAACCGCTGTACAACTGTTATTTGGCCAAGCTGGACTGGTAAGTGACTATGAATAGGCTTAGCAAAAAAAGGGCTACTTAAACATCCTGAAGAGAAACTAGATAGTTTAATGAGTTTGGAAATTAATTTCCAGTGTCTTACTTTGTGTTTCTCCATTTTTAACACTGCAGCTAACTTGATTTAATAGCAAAACATATCCTTGTAGAATGGTATCTATAGTTGATAGAAACAGGAGAATGTACTGTGTACTTCATAGTCTCCGTTATTAGAGAGAACACAAGAAATGAAACTTCTAATTCATAGTGAAATAGAAAGATTTTCAAATCTATAGATGACCATGTTAAAAAGAAACACCCCTTCCCCCCCTCCCCTTCTCACAGATTAGCTTATAAAAACTGCCATTTCTTCATTTCCTCTCTGCTTTGAATGGAAGCTGGGTTTCCTGCCCAACATAAACCAGGAAGTCCTCTGCACCAAGTAATGCTACCTGACATCTCCAGCAGAGGACAGAGCAATTAAATACCTTGCGGTAGGCATATGTGTTCTTTAGAAACAAACCCCATGGATTTTACAGTATCTAAACAGTTGCTAAAAATAGATGCTTGGAACATACTCTGATAAGAAAATGCATTCGTCCTCCCATAACTAATTACTGCAATCTCTTCATTTAATAAACTGTTCATTCATGACACATAGGTTTTTTGGACTACTGTGAATTTTAATTTGGACAAATAAAATGGGGGCAAGAATGCAATAGGGTAGGAAAGAAGTGCAAGCATAAAGGTACACCGTAGCCTATGATAGTTTCTGTCAAGTATTCTTTGAACTGTCTTTAACCTACAATGAGCTATATGCTTCTTGTTGATTCATATATTGATTCTTTGTTCAAGGTGATGGCAGGCCATCAGGACTTTGTAACTAATTGTAATTTCTGATGAAAGGATCCATATTGCTACATACTTTGTACATAGCACTTTTTCAAACAAATCACACGGCTGATTAAGGGACTTTGACCTTCTGTCCTAGTTCTTTAAACCATATGTTTTTTGGTACCATTAATAGGTTCTCAATAACGGTGAATGATAAATTATAAATGTGTCAGATATTTCTACTTTAGCATTCCTTTGATACTAGATATCAGATATTAGATATTCCCTTAATATTAAATACCTGTTAGATGAGTAGGTTCAAATTATACTGGAATTCAACTGACTTTTCATGTAAAGAAGGCCTAAAATCAAAGGGACAGACCATCAATATCATAACGGCAGTGCACCTGCTATCAATCTTTACTTCACTGTGATACGAGGATTTAAGGATAGGAGATGGTAGTGCATTAACCACTTTGTATAAGGAAGTTTTAGAGGGAGGCATAAGAAGGTGGTATCCTTACAGAGAGAGAAAGCAACTGTGGAATAGTAGGATTGATCAAATTTCTACTTAGGTTTTTTCAAGGAAAATATGTATTAAACATTAATAAATACAAGAAGAACTAGAAAAAAGGATATGGTTAAGTGGGATTGTGTCTTCACCTGCCATAGTTCATGGCAGGATGCTGGGAGTCAGCAGCAAGGTACGGGAAGTGAAGCCAAGAGAGAAACTGTTTCTCAGCACCTCTATGGGGAGTGTGCCATAACTCAGGAGGAGTTCTTGGCTCCTGAGTGTCTAGATGAGGAATGCCTTGGAGGATGCTGCACCTCCCACCATTTCCTTTCCAGGGGGTTTCAGGGTTGTGCACACCCAAGTCCTGCCCTGATGAGATTTGGGGAGTGGCCCAAGGCACATTTGGACTCAGGAGTCTGGAAATCTCCTGGTGTCCCCAGTCTAGACATAACTAGTTAGACCTGCTGATAATTAGAGCGCTGATATTCTTCAGGTTTATCATAACATTTGGAGACTTGTCAGCATAAAACTTACTTATACATTCTCCCAAATGACAGTACTGATACAAGGAATATTACTTGTGTTGAATCACAAATGTCTCCAAAGATTTTTGCATGAACCTCAGGTTCTGAAAGTAGCAGGCTTCTATCTTCAAAGACACAGTAATGAGCTATACACATGACAAAATACTTGTGAGCCTTCTCTCCTTCGTTCATTCTCACTTTGATTTGTTACAATTTGGAAGGGTGTGAGGGTTGAGGTTTTTCTTTATAAACTATGTGCCATAATTTTTTACAAGATTCAATTACGCTTGTATGTAGCCTCATGCAATGACGAGAAATTGTAATTTGCTTCTTTAAAGCATTCTTTGGGTGGAGATGAGAGAGGAAACACCTGTAAAACACGAACAATAGATGTCTGATGCACAGGAAGCTATCCTCTAAGCACCCACCAGGCAGGACGGGAGAATGTGTTTATTTTAAGTTTATTTTGTGTTGAACTCAGCTAAATGAATCATGGGACAATATTACGTAGTCTTTGGTTTACTGCTTTTAGAAACTAAGGTGTCTGCATTAGTGCAGAATTGTGTGTAAATTTATCATTTAAATGCCAAATTTAAAAAAGAACATTACTTGACAGCCTCACTATCTTTAGCCTATCTTGCCATGTGCCTTTTAAGAAGAAACTCATTAAGAGTGGAAAGGACAATGAGATGTGACTTAGTTTGCTTGGTTATTTTAGGCTTCAGTTTTTTAACATAAGAAATAATTTTTTAAAATGCAGTTCTTCAGGTTTTACTTTAGCATATATATTAAGAATTGTATTTTCAGATTTGGGTCAGCTGAAGAAATCTCCGTGTTTGAATAAAAGAAACGTGTATTAAAATAGTTGAATTCAGAGGATGAGTGGAAATAAAACTTTGAATTGGCCTCATGCAAAGTCATAGAGAGAAGGTTTAACTGAGTCTCTAGCCATCCTTTTTTGTGCTAGTAGATCTTTCTGTAGCAAAAACCAACATGCATTGCAGAAACACTAAATCTCCTAGTAATGTTTAGATCCCAGATGTTGTAACTCTGACCAAATGTTGAGAAATGTAGAACTTTTTTTAAAGGGGAAGAAAGGAAGATGGGGGGTTGGAACGGGGGACGGGACACCAGAACACCCCTAACAAAGCTCAGACCATGGGCACTACCATGTACCACTACCAGAAGCTGATGTAGGTCTGCACAAATCAGAATTTTAGTTCTGATTTACAGGTCTGAGATGCTGACAGTATTTTTCTTGGGAGTTAAGAAAAAATCACTCCTAAGTTCATCTCTCCTTAACCCAATTATAATTGCAATATAGCTGAATTGCAGATTACCAAATTACATAAAATTAAAATGGCACAAATACAAGGAAAAAAGTAATGGAGTTGCCCTGTTATTAAATAAGAGGTATTTTCATGAGTGGATAACAGCATGGTGTTTTGTCACTGTGCTTAGACATGTTCTACAAGTTTGAATAAACTCGGGCAAATGCCTCCAGTCAACTGGAGGAAAACTAAGGCCTTATGCTAAAATATCTAAAAGGTGGGAAAGAATTGTATTCAAGTGTCATTGGATGGTTTTGTTAAAGCAAAAGAGAGAAGAGACTCTCAGTATTATTCATATTTCACATTTCTTTGTAACCAGTAGTAGACAACCAGTTAGAAGTAGAACCAGTGTAGGATGATTGCAAAAAAGCCAGTAATATCCCTCGAGGCTTATTTATACCGAAGGACTTTTGCCATTCCAGGGATAAATGGTACAGCTAATCTGCTAGTCACTGAAGTAAGAACTGCTGACTGCTGCCAGAAAGCTGCTGGTTCAGCATGACCAAAATAGGAAATTATGGAAATAATCAAAAAGGCCAACCCATGCAGACTGGACAACAACAGAAAGCATGAACCAAATATGGAATGTACTATCACTGGTATTAAAGTTTAAATGAAGCTGAAGTGAATCCGTTCCTTCTCAATTCCATAAAAAGAAAGGTTCATGACAGAAGGTTAATTTTCAAGACTTTCATCTTCCATATATCTTTATGATGTCTTACAGAAGGCTCAGAATTCAACAAATTGAACAGTCACTTTTCTTCTCTTTTATATAATAGGGAATTAATAATAGTAGTTCCATTAAGTAGAACAGAGAAATGTTGGTGTGGGATTTTATAACCTTAAAAGGAGGGGGGGGGGGCGTGTTAAGAATTGTGAGCTATGTGAAAAGTTTCAGACTAAATACTACTTGTCTATATCATACCATGCACTGCAGTTAAATTATTTCAAATATTTTGATAAATAGGTGTTTGGGAGCTATTAAAGTAGTAATAGTGCCAAACCTCTCAAATGCAAGGGCTGTTATACGAAGCCATTGATAACTACCAGCTGTTAGGTAAAGCAGTTGGTAACTACGGAGTGATGCATAACTACAGTATGTAATCGAGAAGAATTAAGTCCTTGAAATATAGGTTACTGTATCAAACTAATCATTTTATATTCCTTCTCTTTTTTAGATATTAAAACAGAAATCAACTTACAATGATTTTGTGAGTTGATTTGTTTTTATCTGGTTATTTTTTGCACATGTAGCGTGGCAGGGAGGTGAGACTATTGCATCTTAACTACAGGGGTGATAAAATAACTAGAATTAATTCTTAAAATCCCTTTTATTTTCATTTTATTTGCTAGGTGGTTGTGGACACAGCACAGATTGAAAATAAAGAAGCCTATGCTCCTCAGATAAGTTTAGAAGGATCCAGAATTGTGGTGCAAGTTCCATCAACTTGGTAAATAAAAATACTGTGTATAGTAATAGCTATGACTGAAATATATAGGGAAAAATATTACAGTACAAATGGAAGGGAGAATACTGCACAATGGTGTATCTTCCTTAAGTTCCTTTATCTGGAACTGTTTGAATACCACCATTCCTGACAGACTGACAGTTGTACTTTACTGTCTTTGTACTAGTGCTGCCTCTGTTGGAGGCAATAGAAAAGAGGCAGTGCTGGGCACTAAAACACACTTTTAAAGAAAAAGTAAAAGCTTGATGATGAAAGAGAAGGTTTAAAAAACCCCAAACCAATAGTATTCCTGTTATGTTCCTCCCCGGCAGGTCCTCACAGCTGTTATCTCAGGAAGGCCAGGAATTAGATGAGATTAATTTGAGAGCTTTGGCTCTTTCTTCACTGAGCTGTTCTTCAAGCGCTGTCATGAACTGCAGAACTCTGTGGTCCGAGACACACTATTCCTACCAGTTTAGTTGACTGCCTAGGAAAGAGTAGTAGGATTAATCTGCAGTTTAGGTGAGGATTTCTTCCCTTTTGAAACAATGATTTGGAATTAGAACATTTCCTTTCTCTTACTTCTGAGTACTCAGTATGAATTTTTCAGTACAACACAGTTCATTCATCTGAATCCTTAGTGAGATAGCCTGTTACTAGTGGTACCAATGGTATGTCCAGAAGTACGAGTCAACTGATAGTCTATTTACCCAAATACATCCTTAATTCCTCTATAGAGTATAAACTGGCACTTCTCTGTTCTCTTTATGTAAATTGCTCTATTATGAAAGAACTAAAATAATGCAGAGTGCTTTGAGCCAGGCTTTGTGCGCTCTGGAAGAGCTCCATCTGCTGACAGACAGTGAGAGTGCCTCTTTACTTGTTGCTGCTGGAGGGGCTCATTAAGTACTGGACAAATGTGCTAATATTTAGATTTAAGTTATTCTGATTTCACCTCAAATTCAGTCCTAATTCTGTGCCATTAACGAGGAAAATTTCACTAATCCTGCATCTTCACAGCTCAGTAAAATCTTCCCCAGACTGTTGGATATGCTGAATCATTTTCCACATAGAGTCTGTCAGGCTGGGTGTTCTTAGCGTTGGATTCCAGAGTGCACCCATGCACTAGTGTTTTGTGTCAGGTTTGTTGAGTGCTCTTGCCATTTTCCAGAAATGGGCTTCGTGTATTTGTTATTTCTTACCTCTGTGCCTGAATTATGCCTGCTCAGCTAAAGAGCTAATCGTTAATCATGATTTTAAAATAAATTATATAAATCCTAATTTTACAGTTAGATTAGTTGTATATTCAACAGTAGAAAGAAACTGTGGCTGCAGCCGTAGTCTTTAGGAACCCTCAGGCATTCATACGTTGTGCTGCCTTTATTAGTTGCACCTCTGTAGGAACAGAAGTAGTGCATCAATTGGCCTTTTATTATCTGACTAGTATGGTAAAATTGTTTAATATAAAAAATAAAAATTTTGATTTTTAAGTTAAACTTAATGATTACAGGTGTCTGAAAGAAGATCCAGCAACAATGTCTTTGCTACAGAGGAGTCTGGATCCAGAGAAGACTTTGGGACTCGTAGATGTGCTCTATACTGCTGTGTTTGACATACACAGGTGGAAGGAAGGAAGGTACATCTCCTCTTGAGCCTCATGCTCTACTTTCCTAGTTTAAACAAAGCCTTCATTTTTGAAAGGTCTGTACCAAGAAATGTGATAGTACCCGGTTCATCAGAAGGGGTCAAACTGAGAGCAAGAAATTGGTAATCTACGTAGGGACCTTGTGGGTACATACAGAGATACAGCAGTCTTTTTAAAAACCAATCAGCAGCTTATCCAAGTCTACAAAAGTATTTTGTTCCTCTGTTACAAAAATACTTGATTTATATTAAATTAGTCTCCATTTAGGTCTTGAAGTACAATTAAAATTTCTTAAGGAATGGAAAGTAGTTAATGCTATTGCAAATACTAGTAATAATGTGTGTTGTTACCAGAAGTAGTAGCTGGTGAACTTGGCAATCTTTGGTTTTGTTTCTTCCACTAGCTATTACCCAAATTAATGTTTTCCTCCAAAGTACAAACTCAGTTATGTATTAGGTGGTTTGATATATATGTTTTTGTTGATGCAGGGAGCAAGCTTTGCCTTGTATTCAGATCCAGTTACAGCGTGAAATCTCAGACTTTGGGAATCAAGTTGACATGCCATCTGGAAATGGAAGCAAATCTTCAGGTGGTCTACAAAAGACGTTCTCGAAACTGACTTCACGGTTTACAAAAAAAACTTCCTGCACCAGTACAAGTAATACTGGAAGTTATTCAATCCCCAATACACCTTCCAAAAATGTCTTCATAAGTTCCAACTCAGAGGAGAAAGCTAAAATGCCCACTAACATAGATGCACGGTTACAAAGCATTTTGAACATTGGTAATTTTCCTAGGACCGCAGATCCACTGCAGAGCACAAATAATCAGCTAGTGAATGGGTTTCTAGTTGAAAGACGGGACAACTTCTTCAAACTGGATGACGGCAAGGATGACAAAGGTATGAATTTACCAACTGACCAAGAAATGCAGGATGTTATAGATTTCTTGTCTGGTTTTAACATGGGCAAATCCCAGCAGACTTCTCCAATGGTGAAAAGAAGGAACTCTGTTGCATCCTCTACAGCAACAGAACAAAAATCAGGAACAGTACAACAGCAACCGCAATCTGTCTCTCACACACCACTGCATCCTTCTCAGCAAGGTTTGTCACAGCAACAACAGTCACAAAAGCAGCAGCAGCAGCAAATGCAGTATTACCAACACTTGCTTCAACCTATTGGACCACAGCAACGTGTACCTGCCAAATGGCTGACTAATTCTTCACAGCAGCCAGCCCAAGCTGTTGGAGCTGGATTGTCTCATATAAACCAGTGGAACAATCCTGGCTTTTCAGATTTAAGCTCTGATTTGTACAGCTTGGGTCTTGTGAGCAGCTATATGGACAATATGATGTCAGAGATGTTAGGACAGAAACCACAAGGACCTAGAAACAACACATGGCCAAATCGTGACCAAACTGATGGAGTGTTTGGGATGTTGGGAGAAATCCTGCCTTTTGACCCTGCAGGTGTGTGTCTTTTCCTTTATTATGTTTTTTATAAAGGTCCTTTTACAAAGAATACTGTTAAATATTGCTAGCAATAACTGTCATTTCCTAGAGCTATCCACCAGATGCTAGGGTGCTTACAAAGGCAAGCAGGTATTTATATGTATGCCTTTTTTCTTTTTTAACAGAAGGTGAACTAAAGTACAAGCAACTTTCATTAATAAATTAGAATGTGAACAAATTCCTTGCTTCATAGTAGTTTCCTATATGGACCACATCAAAGTACTGAAACAGATACTTACAGATGATGTTCCTCATATTGTTAATTTGTAAAATTGTTTAAAACCATTGTTAGCTCCTGAACTTATGTATTTTACCTCTCCCCAAAATGATCCTTCCTGCTCTTGACCAGTCGTGCAGTCTGAAGATACAGCCATATTGCATCTTACCCATATCCCTGCATTTCCCCTCCATTACTGTGCAATTCCATGGGACTCATACTGGTTCCTGTTCCACAGCTGTTACTGCAGTGAAAAGCTTGGATGCTGAAGGATTAGAGACTAAAGAGCAACCGCCATGTGGTTTGTCAGATGTTTGAACCACCAATAAGTTGTAAATGTAGAGGGATTATTGTCAAAGATGAAGTGAGATAGAATTTTATAGCCATAAGCAAGTAGCTAAAGACTATGACATTGACTGTAGAGTCTAAGAGAAGATTAATGAATTCTTCTGATAGTAGTACTAAGAACAGCTTACAAATCCATTATCTCGTAAATATAATTTCTGTTGGCCTGGAACATAGCTACAGAAACTTTGTAGTATGCATTTATGAAAACTGCCTGGAGGGAGGCAGCACTAGAACTAACAGGAAAACCTTTTATCAAACCATGAATCTGTTTCCCGCGCTCATTTGCAAGCATGTGTGTGTTAGGACTGTGTAGGCATCTCAGAAACCAGCTCATTTGACTCATAATTTTGACAGTTATTTTGTCAACTTAGTTGATAAATTAGTGGAGCTCGTAAGGCAAAAATAGGCATCATAGTTATGTTATCAAAAGCTTCTTGACAATAGTAAGTCTGAATTAGCATAATCTTATTTAAACATACTTATGGTATATACTTAAGGATAAAATTATTTTCACCAAGTACCAAATACATGTACGTGTAAGGAAAAAAATGCATGTATACAAAGGACTGGCATTTTTAGCATTTTGAATCAATTATATTTCTGTAGTATTTTCCTTTCGATCTATGTAAATCTACTTGTTTTGTTCCATTTGATATGATGAATATCAAGGACTTTGAAAGCAATACTCTGAAAAGGTGACTTTCAAGTTGATAAATGGTGCTCTATAGATTAAGATACATGTTCCTCCAGTTGAAGTGATAAGTGGTATTTTCCACAAATCTGGGGTTTAAAAAAACAAAACCAAACAAAACTTCCAATCAAATAGATTTTTCCATTGGGAAGATAACTTTTCTTCATATAACTTAGCAGGTTGAGCTGTGATGTAGGAATTGCAGTTTAAGCTCCAGTTAGTGTAGTACAGAAAGCTTTAAAACACGAACCACTTTTTCATTTCCAGACTTTCTTAGGACTTTGTACATTTGTCATTTGAAACAAATGGCATTACTTTTTTGATAAATATTTTTAGAACCTGAAAATGATGTCTCTTTTCAGATGCAAATCTGCTAATTAAGAATTTATAAAATTGATGGCTTTTCATGTCAAAGGCTTAACTAGCTACCAAAAATGTATTTTGCAGTACTTTCATCATCTGTAAGAACTTGATGAAGGAATGTCGTAGTAAGAACTAGTAGAAGGAATGTTGATACCTCCAGGTCTTTTGAATTATTTTCACAGATGTGAAAGAATAAAGTAAAAAACATACCTGATAAAAAGCTGTTTACCTGGTATGTTTTCATTGAGGTAAAAATCAACACAAGTTGTTATTTTGAATATAACAGTAACTTAACGCTTAATGCTATCCACAGGAAAAAAAACTGGATGCCCTTCAGAATCTATCTAGAATCTGTCCTTAGATCTGAGGATCTGTCTAGCTTCCAGCCTCATTTTAAATTGACATAAAGGTATTTCTCAAAGAGAACAAGTATTAATGGGAATATTTTGTTTCCTTACAGCTGTCAGATAGCTCTGTCCCTTGCTTATATGATAAAGAATGTATAGAAACAAAAGGTATTTTCTTCATTGTTGTTTTAATTTGCATCCAACAAAACATTGTGGAGCTCTTTTCTGAATGTGCCAAATGAAAACGAAGAAACTTTTCTTCTAAATGCTGAATTGAATGTAGGGAAGCGATCACATGAAAGACTTCCACGTGCTTTCTGAGCCATGCATGCTTGTTGGATGGTCTTCAGTCTTTACTCTTAACTTAAAACTGAGACCAGCAAGCCAGCAGCTCTGTACTTCCTGCTGCAATTACTATGCATGTAGTCTAGACATTTTCCATGAATCCAGTCAGATTGCAAAGTTTTCCCTCAGAAAAGAAAAAAAAAGGCAAAAAGAAACAGAAGCTTTGGAAACTCAATTACACTGACTCATAACAGCATTCTTTTTAATACATGAATTATTTGCTCTGATCAATTGAGCATTTAAATCACTTTTGGATTAAGGCTTTTGCTGCGTCTGCTCAAGATCATGCTTATCACTTATCAGATCACTTATCAGATGCTTGGCACACATAAAGCACTTTAAGAATGGAAGAATTTTTATTTTTAAGAATTACTGCTTTTTTCTGTAAATATCAATGTTACTCTGAAATATTTTGCAGGTCAGGATCAGAATGTTTTTGAAATTGTTGTCTAGTCTTTGTAGGAAGTAGGCAATTTCTGGGCTCTATGTTTAATATGATCAATCTGAGATTCTGATTTCTCGAAGTAAGCAGGATCGCAACATTGCTGGAAATCATTCTGCAATCTGGAATCAAATATAATAATTGGTATGTTCTTTTTCTCCGAGCTTGGATAAATGTACAGGCTTTAATTCCGTCAGTGTCTGCTGATGGGATATTGGACCTTTCAGTGTATAGACATGATCATAGTGACAAATACTATTTCCCTGAGGGAATGCAAGGGGCAGGTGTACTTCCATGTGAGAATTACTACCCACCATGTATGGATGGTGGCGTATCTACTCTTTTAAAACATTTCGCATTCAGTGTTCTTCGCTGCTCCATGAAAAGGTATCAACTGTTGTCTGTCTGGCATTTATTATCAGTGAGGAAATTATTTTCTGTTGTGGGGTATGGTCAAGCCTAAAGGATTGAATGAGGGGGATAAAAATTGCAGTAGAAATAGCTGAATGTCGGCAACTGACTTCTTGGTTTCTTTTATTTAGTTGGCTCGGATCCAGAATTTGCCCGCTATGTTGCTGGGGTCAACCAGGCTATGCAACAAAAAAGGCAAGCACAGCATGTCCGTCGTCCAAGTAACACACGTAGCAACTGGCCTCTTCCTGATGATCCTCATAAAACCTGGCCCTTTCCTGAGTATTTCACAGAAGGGTAAGAGATTGGACAGGCTACATATTTTTATTGTATATGAGTCTCAGACTTGGCAGAAGGTGGAAATACTGGGTGTTTTTTTCCAATTGCTGCTGCATCTGTGAAAGCTGCACTTCATTATGTCAAGAGTGAGAAATTTGAGCCCTTCCTGCTTTGCTGATACTGAAGCAGTGACATTTGTTTGATGTCTTCTTTAGAGTGGAATGTATACCGACTTTGACTCGAACAGAGGAAATACGGAATGTATAGCACAGATTAATTCAGAACAGTTTTTTCACTATTTTGAAAACCTTTAAGACCCAGTTTTGATGAAAAGTGATGTTATCAAAGTTGCAATGTCTGACTGAATTCAGCTTTCCAGATTTTAACCACTTAATCTTGTTACTGTAAGGCAGATAGATACCTTACAGCAAGTATGTTAGTATTTCTTAATCTCTTCCACATCATAACTATTTATTACAACAGAAGTGTTTCAAGATCCTCTGTCCATTTGTCCATAACGTAATAGCTGTAACTCTCAAGCTAGCTTAAAACCAGTAGGACAAGTATGTGTTCTAGCTCAGTTTTGCAGTCAAGTGCTTAGTGATTCCAAAACCAAGCATCACTTGTTTAAAGTGACTGTAACAGACAAAGCAGTTCATGTTGATCACTCAGAAGTAAGTAAGTGAAAGTAATTGTATGACTGGTACATTTGACAAAGTATTGAAATTTCTTTGTGCTCTGAGGTATCACCTGTGTCAAAGATTCAGCATAACTAGGGTATACAGTCTGGACCAGGCACTATAAATACAAGGACTAATACAACTTTTTGTCTTACAGTGATGTGACAAATAGCTGGTCTGGTACTCAAGGAGACTCTGCCAGCTCAAGTGATGAGACCTCCTCAGCTAATGGAGACAGTTTGTTCTCCATGTTCTCAGGGCCAGACCTGGTTGCTGCTGTAAAGCAGAGAAGGTGAGCAAAATGAACAGAAATACATAAGATTCTTCTTTTTTTGATAACTTCGAGTAGCCACACAAAGGAAATGCCTACTAATTAGACAAAGTTATACAAATGTCAGTTTGCGTACTGCACTGATGATATGGATCACTGTATAGTGTATCTGACTTTAATGCCAGGGGTTCCCAAATGGAGTTACATTAGTAGCTGTCTCTTTATACAAACTAGCACCTGTGCAAATAGCCAGTTGTTAGCTGAAATTCAGTATGTCTACAAAAGATCTGACACTTTCCCTCTTCCAAGATAATCTACTTTGGATGCCACTTCTTTCTAACCTGCTGAGGCGTTAGAGATCATCTTTGAATTGGTTTTCTACACTGTGTACTTTACTGCAGCTTTGTTGTGCCCCTAACTTTGTACATTTTGATGCCAGCAAGTTCCCATTTCCTGGCTTCTACTGCAACTTTGTGGCACTCAAGAAATACCACTGATAATGTTGTGTAGACTTTTGTCTCACCTCGCCTACCACCGCTGTTTTAGTAGTTGTATATACATGCCTATTTAGTCCTTTATTTCTGACAATAGGAAGAGGAGGCTTAACTGCATTCATAAATATAAGCTTAGTAACTTAAAAACTAAGCCAGGATTTTCAACTATGAACAATTCACTTAAAAGTAGTAGTATGAATTACAATTGCTTTCTGCTTTTCTAAAGGGCTGGAAGCTGAGTATCTTTGGCACCTCAATGATTCCATGGTAGAGGGTAGGTAATAATAAAAGGCACAAGATGAAGCATGAATACCAACCCAATTCCAATCTGGGATCATTTTCTCAAACTATTTTTCAGAACCTTTTCTAAAAATAAAATAAGCTAGTTCTGTGGCCAGATATTCTATTTTTGTTCAGATCACAGAATAATTCAGAGTCAGTACATTTAGATAGAAGATTGTGTGTCTGCTTTTCGGTGACAGGAAAAAGTCAGTGGATGTACTGCCAGTTTCCTGCAGATTATACCTGGATAGCTGTTTTTATATGCATTGCCAGAAGGAAGTATCCTGGAGTTGAAAATAATGAGACTAAAGCAAGAAGGTTGAAAGGAATCGACCAAAAGAGGAGCTGTTTTCTGAATCTTTACACTTACCAAGACTTTATATAGAGGGGACAGGAATTGGGCTTCAATAAATGCTAAATGGAAATTAATGGAAGAGTTATCTAATAAGCAGTCACAAAAAAAGCAGTAATTATTTGTGATTTTAAATAAAGAAGCAGGGAAGGAAAACACAATAAGCATATAATGGGTGAATTAATCTGCCAAGCCATCAGATATCTAGAGATTGATCATGGAGCGATTCAATGGAGCAAGATGTGCTTACGTAGTGCTCTGAAGAGAAGAGCAGAAGGAAGTTTCCAAAGAGTGTGCTTCATTAAATAAAAACTTAAGCTGAAGTACCAGTACTACTGTCTTATGTTACTTTTAGGAAGAAAAACATTCTGCAAGCGAGGGCCTGACAAAATACCATAGCTAAAACTATACAGTAAGAGAAGGCAAAAGCATTGAGCATTCTAACGCTGACTGCTTACCTATTGGAGGCCTGATGATTGGTGATTTTTTTTTTTTTTAAACAAAGGATGAAAGGATAAAAGATTCTGCTTTAATCTAAACTCACCCACCTCACCCTACCCACCCAAAAAAACCCCAGAACAAGAGAAACCTTCCAGAATGCACATGTGGTCAAGGACATTCTATTTGACATTAAGTCACAAATTTAAACTAAAGGTATAACATTTTTCCTCAGTAAAGTCACTGTGCTTCAGCAGATGTTTCACTTGTTCAACTGTTTCTTTTGTCTCATCTGTAAAGTTATTTCAGATAAGATATTTTTTAAAAAAACCCCCACAAATGAGAGCAGATAACAGAAGAAAAAAGGCAATTTCTGGCAGATTTCTTCAAAGTGGGCGAAAGACTAGCCCATCTTCCTTTCACCTCTACAAAAATGTGTGCATGTTGCTGAAGCTGTAGCTCAAAGAAATACTGCACTATCAAGCCTCTGGGCAGTATTCAGTAATGAATTTCTTTCAGCATTGCTTCTTTTACCTGTACTGAGCAAAAATACATGAAACAAGATGAAACGTCAGTACATATTCTAGGCTGTCAAGTATGACAGACTGAAACTATAGAATAGTGTATACCAGTGGCAGATTAATGTGGGTGACTCACTTTAAAAAAAAAAAAAAGTAAATGTCACTTTTTTCTTTTTTTTTTTTTTTTTTTGGGCAGAAAACACAGCAGTGGCGAACAGGAACCTAGTACGCTGCCATCACCCCCTCTTCTTTCTGCAGCAGATGACCGTAATCAGGTAAGCTGAAGATGGCTTTGCCGAGTCATTTTTCCTGTTTGCATGTTGGGGTGGTTTACACTAGGAAAACAACTAGAATAGCATCTGTATCTCCAGATTGCTTACCTCAGCTAAAACCCAAACCACTTGCACTCAAGTAGTACTAGATGCTTTTATCAGTTACCAAGTTTAAATATTAAAATTGGAAATCGCTGATCTTTTTCCCTTGCAGCAGAAAGAGTGGGGCTACTACGTGTCAAGCGAATGTGCTGAAGTAAATAAAAAGGTTTTTCAATAGGCAGATATTTTAAGAATTGAGCGTGCTATATATATGCTATATATATGCTTTCAAACATAAATTAATCTTCCGAAAATGTCTCAAGGAGGGGATAAGGTGATGTGTTAAGTATTGTCTCAAAAAATAAGTGTTTTGGTATTAAAACAAAACAAAAAAACCAAAACCAACTAATTAATGTTTTCTCAGGATAATAAAACCAAAACCTGGCCTCCAAAGGCACCCTGGCAGCATACATCCTCTGTCACGAACACGCTACCCAGTCAGAGTACGTCTTTGTATCCTATGAGCAGCCCTGTCAGCCAGTGGAGCGACACGATGCAGATCCTCCAGTCGCCCATGTGGGCAGCAGCCAACGACTGTGCTCCAGCAGCAG
>NW_009235547.1:52032-53503 GCF_000690835.1 Fulmarus glacialis
CCTATGCGCAGCAGCAGCAATCACAACAACAGGCTTCCCAGCACAAACAGATGAATAAGGGCTTTAAATCTTTTCCAGTAAAGCACGAACGCAGACCATCTTACCTGCATCAGTACTAATTGCTTTTCATATTGGAAAATGCAGCACAGGGCCAAACATAAATTGCATATACTTTGTTTCACAATTGTGTATTGGCTATATCCTGTTTATCTCATTAAATATGGAATTGAGGGGGTTTGGGTGAGATATACAAACTCTTGAATTCTGATTTACAGTGCTGAGCAAATATGGCCAATATGTTTGTTTGATGTACATGAAACAGCCCAAAACTGTGATGTAGAAACGCTTTTAAAAATGTGTATATTGTCTTTACTTTCAAAACCTTTTTTTTTAAAAGAACTGCTGAAGGACTACCATACAAGAAACACTGTATTTTATAGCTATTTTTCATATAGATTTATAGTTAAACATCTTACTGAAATTACATTGAATATGTTGAAGCAAATATATAGTGGTCACTTTGCTCAACACTGTGTTTAAATTTATAACGGACACAGCTGTAAAGCCTTTGTATTCTCCATAAATGGCCTGTGGGCAGCTTTTTTTAAATGAAGTGCAACAGCAGCTTTTCACGTGCCACACAAGTGAGTTCATTATGAAACTGTTGCAGAAACAGTTGTGAAATTGAGTTTCGTGGTAGTTTCCTTACTCTAAGTAAAGATCAGCAGAACCACTCAATCTTGTGTCACAAATGTTATCTGAGCTGCTTAAAGTAGATGGCATCTGTGTGGATAATATGACACTGGTTTTCAAATAAATACACCATTTCTTACACCATTTGGCCAAAGGCATTATCCACACAGTGCTCCTTAAGTGTGTGAAAGTATAGCCTAAAGGACTACTTGCATATATTTAAAGTCTTATTTCAGATGCTACAGTTGATTAAAAATTGTGAGCTGGCTCAGAAGATACTAAACTGAAATGTGGGGTAGCAGTTAGTTAAAAGAACATTATTTTTTTTAAAAGGATAAAGTAATTATTTGCAGTCAATATGTGCCATTAAGTGAACCTGTGGAATTAGGAATAATCTTCCAACCAAAGTGGATCCGGGAGAGTGACTGGTGCTTAAAAATTGAAGAACAATGGTAAATATATGTATAGCTAATCCCACTGTATGATAACTGAGATTACAGAAGATTCTTTATATAGTTAGAGCTTATTTAAATTTTCATATTTCATCTTTGAAAGAGTCTAAAAACCACAATATTTTCTGGTATAAGAGTTTTGACAGTATTAATCTTATTTTTGTATTTTTCTTAAGTCATATCATTCTAATATGTTAACTACTAGTAAAATGGGTTATTAGTTCTAACTACATAATTTTTCAATGAAGATAAAGCACATTTGTTGTTTTTGTTTTTACAAACTAAGTACATCTATATCTAAAGATACCAAAAAATAAATACTATAT
>NW_009235548.1:0-30878 GCF_000690835.1 Fulmarus glacialis
CAATCCAAACTATTCTATGATTCTATGTAATATGGACTATCTGAGGCAGGGGAAAAGAAGGAGTAATTCTGATTTTAAACTTTGTCTAAAGAGTGCTCAGGCCTCTGAGGGGTCTCATCTCTGACCAGTAGCTGGGTGCCATCCTGTCGTCAGGACAAGCACAGCAACTCAGTTCAACTTTCTGCAAACTTCTCTGTAGGCAAACAGCTGAAGCAATGGCATACAATCAGCGTGCTCCAGGTTACATGACGCTAAGAAAGCTTGTTTGTCCTCTGAAGGGCACTTTTTGTACATGCTTCTATAATATGGATGAAGCAGTCTGACAGCTTTTTGTTTGTTACTGTATTACTCTTACAGTGATAAGACTAGAGAAATGCACCCTTGTTCTTCATCTTTAGCTTTATTTTGTAAGTTTTACCCTCTGTCCTTTGTCCCTTAAAAGAGTGGATTTCTACCCGCCTAAACCTCCAAAGATCTCTGTGCCTAAAACTTGGACTATTTTTCCAACATAATAAGGGGTATTACCTTCCTCTGTGAACTTCCCAGTCACTTAGTTACGCGATTGCACCTTGACAGTTGTCTGTCTCTCACCCATATGTTGACATTCATAGCAACCCTTGAAGATGGCCAAAACAGTTTTCCTAACAAAAGTTACAATTTTTTTTTTTTTTTTAAGAACAAGTCCAACATTCATAACAGACTTTGTAGATGGGACACTAGTAATATCTCTCACAACACATGACTTTCATGTGAACAACTGCAAGAACAAAATTAGATGCAGGACTTTTTTTCAGCACCTGAAAAAGCAGAAAAGAGAAGACTCAGTTGAAAAGTGAAATATGACTCGTGGAGGTGCCAAAGCAAGGGAGAGGGAAGGAAACACATGGACACTTGCTGCTTTCTCACATACCAGAAATACATGCTCAATACGTCGTATGTTCAGAAGAAACAGCTAGTGCAGACTTGCAGTACAGTTTTGGTATCAGGACAGATTGAGGGTACAAACAGCATTTCAGAAGGTGCCGCTGCCTGCCGTGACTTACACTGATGTAAGTTGTGAGCTGACATCCCTCGTATCATCATATACAACCCATCCAAACCTATACAACAGACCACAGCTGCACCTTCTGACATTCACAGATACACTCTATGTTTTACAGACGCTATGGTGAGAGGAGCAAAGGAACATAACTACACGTGAAATAACATGAAATACACATTAAGAGTCTACCCTGTACACGTTAATTGAGTATAGAATGTGTCTTATCTTTGGAGGCTGCATCCTGCCTCTGAAGGAGGAAAGATTTGAAGGTTTACAACCCTGGCCTCTCTTATCATCATAATTTTCTTTAGTGGCTCTGACCTTATGGAATGCAAAATAAATTCCAGCTGTGACAGACAAACATGACCCTTGGTACATGTTACAGTGTGCATAGATTTGTACAGATTAAGAAAAAATTGAATACTTTGCTTGAATTTAAGAGGGAATTTTCTTTCAGTTTCACTGACGGCCCTTTTTCATTCACTTTCTTCAAATATCTATGAATTAGGGTTTGATTTTCTTCTGGCTTATGTCAGCACAAATCAAGAGTTACTAAAGAGAAGTTGCTAAAGATGAAAACTGATGCAAAACTTGTTGTTAATGGAAGATTTAAGACACTGATTTGGCACAAATGCACACTTACGAAAAACAAAGTTTCAGTCTAAATAACATTTGCACTGAAAATTAAATTAGGTTACTATATCTGACTGGTTACTGCATGCTTCATTCTACTTTGTTTAGCTAAACAAGCCAGGAAAATAAGGAAATGTTTTGGGCACACCCACAACTGAGTGTCATATGAAAGACTTTGCCAGCTAAGAGTTGTTGCGTTTTTTTTAGTTGAACACAGTTTTGAAAAAATCTTTGATCTATTTATTCTCCTATCTGTTAGCAGACACACATAAACTGAAAAAGAGAAAAAGAAAAAAAAGAAAAAACAAACAAACAAAAAAAAACCCCAAAAAACCAACAAGCTATGACTTGCAATGATTGTTGCTATCACACTTATTTACCTAAGAGTCCAGACAAGGCCGAATTTAACTTGACCAAAGGCTACATCTGGCCCTAATTCAGTTTCACTGAATATTAACAACAGCGCGATCAGCCAGTGCTCAAGCACTGCACACACCAGTATTCAAAAACATGATCTAAAGGAAACTTTCCAAAAGATTCAGACATTGGCTTCTCTCTGCTTTTTACTGACCACAACTGTCAACAGGAGCAGAGTTAGGTCAGGGAAAGACACTCCCCATCACTTTCTTCACCTTGATCAAGGGTAACATAAACGTGTACATTACTCACCCAGCTGAAATGAGCCTCCCAGACCACACTTCATCCCCACACCTACAAGAGTTGTGGGATCTCAAGCCTAAATTTGGAATCAGGATAATATCTGGGGGATTTATATATCCTTTTATAAAAATTTCATTCTCATAAGGCCTGGGCTTCTTATAAAACTGTGGATTTAGTTTTATGCTCTTCTGTTGGCCTATTAGGTTTTATAAGGAGCTGGCCAACACATTTTTACTTTTCACATCTTATGTGGGAATTTGCATGTATTATAACCCTGAGGATGAAAACATTTTACTACTACTGACATGCAACAGGAATGCTGCACAGTAATAAGGAACTGCAAGTTTTACTTAATTTAGAGCAACTAAACTTTAACTTAGAGCAACTAAAAGCAAGTAGACATTTCTTCTATCACCCATCCTTTCTTTTCAGGACAGAGCCAAAAATAAACCTCATGTCCCTACAGGAAGATACATAGATAGCATCAGGCAAAGCATCAAGAAAATAAAAATGTTATGGAGCAAATGAGGCAATACCAACATCTGTGTATAAGGCAGCAAGAAAAAGGAACTAGCAATGTTCATAAGCTCGTCAGCTGTGAAAATATTTGCTCTCTAAAGACTAAAAAAACTAACAACAAACTCCTTGCAGTAAACCATGGGCTCTCAACTAATGAATACTGAAGCAACAAATTGAAGTCCAGATTCTGACCCTAAGTTACATCCCTTAGAGCCCCGCAGAGTTTGGCCCGCAATACCGATTTTTTTCTTGAAAAGCACAAACCTGAAAGACTTCTGCTATTTGTTTAGTGGGAAAAAACTTAAAGCTGTCTCATACCCCAGAAAGTAAGTTTCTTAGAAAACATATTAAAAAAGAAAAAAAACAAAAACCTGAAACCAGGCATCAAAGTCAACACAACACACCACACAAAAGTGTGCCAGCAGCACTGCATTTAACGTCAGGTTTCCATCTCAGCAGTTTGCCAACATTTAGAAAAGCACAGTCATTGTAAGCCATATTCAGCCTATGTATAAAGAAGTATGGCCTCTTCCTAATGGACTAACACTTTCTGTACAATAAAACCGAATTTAGCTTAGTATGTCCAAAGTATGCATCCCAAGTATGCCAGAAAAAAGGGTGTCATTCCTCATACGCACTGTCATCCAGGGGCATATCTGGGGGGGTGAAAGAGAGCAGTGGCAGAATGCATGGATATGAATACTGCTGCATAACTTAAAAATCACCTTTAAAAATTCAAGAGGAAAAAATGGAATCTCATCAGACTAGACAAGAAAAATGCATTTAGCCACGCAGAGAAATTAGGTTCTGTCTGAGAGCAGGAGAGGTAGGGGGAGGAAGGGGAGAGAGGGGCTGTAAAAACTAGTTTTAGTCCCACAAAGTCTCATGTTCTATACCAGAGCTGCAAACTCTGGAAATTAAAGCTACTCCTTTCGCTATCTTTAGTAAGCAGAAGGTGGGTGTCGAGTTCCTGCCTATGAGTAGAAAGCCCATCTACTGCAAAACTGGTTATAGGAAAGGACATTGAAGAGTTCACTGCTACGGCACTTCACGCTCTTCTGCTTTATTTACTTTCCTCCTCTCATGCCTCTGACAAGCACACAACTGTGATCGCTTCAGCGTACCGATCCCAGACTTACTCAGAAGCTCTTCCCTCCTGGAAAGATGCAGAATGGAGACGGAGGAATTCTCTCTCAGTCCCTCGTGCCCTGTTGTAGCCCCTGTGCTTCCTGAACGCTGCCTGCTTCACTTGTCAAGCAACAAATGACACACGGTCTGAGTGCGTTTGTCAAATCTTTGTCCCTTTGTATGCTTAAAGGGAGGAAACTGGCATTAATGTTTAACAAAACTAACAGTAGCAAAGCCTTTCTCTGCAATCTGACACGCTGACTTTGAAGGGACAGGTGTGTGAGAAATCTGGCAAGTCAGAAGTTTCCTCCTGGTTGCCCATGGCTTGGAAAAAACCTTGTTTTGTTTGGGTTTTTATTTTAAAGTTGCAGGGAGCAACAGTTTACAATTCATTCCTGAACCTCTGAACTAAGGCAATCCAGCTGCCTATTGCTAAAGAAATCATAGAAGCTGTATCAGGTACCAAACCACATGCACACAGACACAGTGAACAAGCCTGCCAGATTCAACACATTTCTTGAAGTCCACATGGGTGACAGTTCTGTTTGACAGGAAAGGGAGAGGTTAAAAATCCACATTAAAATGCTTTCAGGTCTCTGCCAACAGTTTCAAACAGGCTATCTGCCATCTTCCTTATTTGCCTATGTTGACATAAAGTGGTTTTCCAAATGCACAGCAAATCAAGGGGGTAGAGGTTTCATGTGAGAGTAGTCTGATTACAGGGCATTTGTTCAATTGTCTGTTCTGACAAGTCCTCTCACGGCCTCAGCTGCCACGCAACCGTACGGCTGCTTCCCTGGCTAAGCGTCCCGCTGCGCAAAAAAAAAAGGTGAGTCAGCTGGAGTGACTCACGCTGTGATAACAGGAGGATTAACCAACACTACCCATACCTGAACGTTGTCAATACTACCCCATCCTAATCCACAGACGTCCCCTGTACCAGCAGTCCACCTGCCTGCCAGCATGAACTGAAAAAAGACCTTCTGATGTTTTGCTAGCAGGATTTGAAACACAGTTTCTACGCTACTGCCACTGCAATGAATTCTGGTTTCACAGTTCAAATAGTTACGTTGTTACCTGGAAAAAGATTACTTATGAGAAATTCTGATGCAAAACGGGCTTATTCTATGAATCCAAACAGCAAAATACCATTTCCATCTATCAGCTGCTGTTAATTGTTTGTCATAAGGTTGTACTTGCTGTACAGCCACAGTATTGTGGACAGCCTGCGCTGAAGAAGTTACCTTGCTTTGCAATCCTAACATTTTCTTTCTATAGCTAAGGAGAGAAGAAAACAAATTAATCCTTTTGATTTACTCCATGGTTTTTCTACAGCTCCGTTATAATGAAATATTAACACACATATGCATTAAAGCTCATCATTAATATGACAATCATATAATATGACAAAGCGCTTTAAGAGTAACATTTGGGCACTCTGGAAAAAATTCCCATATCTGGATAATAACTAACTTGCAAGATATTTAGGCTCCCAAAGAAAGCAGTCAGGTTGTCACAGGAACTGACATTCCCATTGACTACAATAGAAGTTTATGAATTGGCTGAATAAATAAATAAATAAAACAACAAAAAAGGAGTGATATTTGACTATTACGAACACCATATCTTCTTGTTACTGTTAGTTGTGCTTTCAATACTGAAGTTCATCCTACAGGATGCCTGCACCTTGCTGCCTGTTGTTCAACACTTCCAGTGGGTGGATGTTTATCACATTTCCTTGTGGCACAACCCTATTTTAAGACCTCGTTTTAGGGCCAGTTCTACATACAGGAGCTGGCCAAAATGGAAATAATCTCAAGAGTGTGTGATGTGAATCGTGACAGAAGTTTTGAAAAAGCCACATCTAACGCAAAAGATAAAGACGGATGACCCAAAAGTCCTATGCATAACTAAAGTCTACAGGCACACTTTTGCAAGTCCTTGGCTCTGTGCTGACAGCGACACTAGAATAATCGAGACGTGTTGCTCTCCTACGAAGAAATTGAAATATTGGCATTATGATGTAAAAACATTTTGCACATGACTTCTATGCTATATCCCCTGTGGACTTCTGTCTCACTTCTTATCACCATCCAAAAACCAAATTCACATAAGACTTCTGCTCTGATTTTCTGATACTGCATTGACGGGGACTCCCACAAGCGTTTTAGCAAGTATCTTGCTCATTGCTTTTATTCACTACATTTCAGTGCAGTAAAAGCACTAGAAAGACATCAGAAACATTTTCAAAACCATGCCATTGTAATAATTTGCTGCAAAAATATATAACAGTTTAGCTCAGGTCTTAGTATCACTGAGTACACTAATGAAATTTAGTGATTAAACAAATAAAGATTGCAGCGTTAGTCTAAGTAGTCTTTGTACTGGAAGAGAACACAGTTGCATTAAAAATGCCACTTTTAAGTCTAACCTGGCAACTACAACTCTCTGCTTTTTAAAAGACTTGTTACTTTTTATTTTTGAGTTACTTTCCAGTTTTCTCAGCAAATATAAACCTTAATAGAAAAGGCAATTTTAATGATGATGTATGATTTGCTGCATATAAAAGCGTAAAGCATTCAAAGTGCCATGAGAATTCAATTACAATGGGAAGTAATATGCTAGGGAACATTCCTGCAGCCTCCAAATAGTAATAAAGCAAACTTGATCTGAAGCTGCATGAAGCAAAATGCAATGAAAATTTTGGGGTTTTTTTTCTTAAAAACCTGTGCAAATGGGAGGGATATATTAACACAACTTCCATCTAAGAAAAAGAGATTTGCTTAACTGACAAGTGCGTGTAAAGTAAGTAATGCTTCTTCCTGAACAGACATCTAAAATTAAACTGAAACAAAATAGCCAACAACAGAAATGGATAGCAAAATCCCCCTCCCATCAGTTGTTTGAGGAAGCCCGAAGTATGTATCCAAAAGTAGGTCCATTTCTTCAATTCTATCTCTTGATCTAATTAGAAGCTCTTACCTCGTCTTACAAACCATTCTTCTCTTACACCTGTAGACCACTGTGCTTACAAGAATACTTCTGCAACCCTACTAAAGAGATTTCAAACATAAGCTCCCTGGTCCACCTTCTCGAGGTCACTGCTGAGCAGGGCGAGGGAGGGGAACTTTACATATCAGACCATCAGAAATCAGCACCCCGCCCGTGCTGCTTACCCAGATAAAGGACAGCCATAAAGTCAAAGCCTGTATTGAAGCTCTTCCCAGTTTCAGGGTCATTTGAATCAGCGCTTTGACTTGTTCCCACTGCTGATGTTTCTGTTCCTGATGACAGTAGGAGCCCTCCCACTTCCCATGGCCCAGTTCAGAGCTGAGCTGCTAGAGCTCTGTGTCCCAAATGCACCTCCAACCTCACAAGGTAAATAACGGCTTTTATTCCTTTCTGAACCAAATGTAACTTTGCGCTGCTGGGAACTGACCTGCTGAAAATTTGTCAGCTGCACAGTTCAAGCTGTTTCTGCTTTTAAAGGAGTACAATACTTGCTAAGGTATTTCACATCAGTTATTTGGTTTCCACAGTTGTTTAGCTGAAGTTTATTTGTATTGCTTTCTAAACCTCAATGGTTTAAAAAAAGAAAAAAAAAAAAGCAGCATCTCATCATGGCTCCAATAACGTAGTATACTGCTTACTCTTAGCAGAATTTTATTGAACCACTATTCTTCCTGTTCTCAAGCTCACTGTCAAAACATTAAAACTTGATTCTTTTTTAAAGTAACAAACATGGGTTTGTTTCACAAATTCATAAAGAGCTTAAAAGATTCTCACTAGTATTTCTGAGCAGTAGGCAAATACATTTGGCAAGAAAATACATCTCAGCAGTTCAGTGCGGAGCGCCTCATTGCCTTAAGCCACGCTCAGCTGCCAGGAGCTCTCCCGCAGCGGAGGCGAGCGGCCCCAGGCCTGCCTCATCTGGTGCCTGGCGCAGGCAGGAGGGAGAGGCAGGGACATGTCGAGAGCACATTAGCTGAACTCACACCACTGGCCTCTTGGTGCTCTAACAAAGTCCCCGAGGGCTGCTCTGACTGGGAAAACTGGGAGCTGTTTTAGCCCAGGCTACCCCACAACTGATGGAGCAAAAGAAGCTTTTATTTTAAAATGTATAAAATGAAGACTTGGCTCCCTGCTTTAGACATACGTAGCTCACTTTCCTTTCCAAGCTGGTCTCACTCCTCCCCCACCAGAGTCCCTTGAAAACAAGAACTTGTACACCCAAATATGCATGAAACAGCAACCTCTAACCTACCAAACCACGCACAAATCTCCCTAAAGTTGTGCAAAACCATCAACCACTTCTAGACCCATTGCCTTCTCTGTCGCTGTTTTCTGCATCTACACCTGCATGTCCCCTCTGGAGAAAGGTTTTCACGGAGACACACCGCTCTTGGGTGGTTGTTTTGGTAAGCATTTCAGCACAGAGTTGAGGCAGCAGCAAGCACACCAGCATTTTTTCCCACAGCATATCATTGTAACACAAATTGAACTGGCATCCAAACACCCCACTAAACTTTCTATTAAGCATGGATGGGAACATCATCCACACAGAGAATTTTATCCAAGTGCGAAGAACAGAATAGCTGTATCTACAACCAATGTTTCATGGGAACTCCTTTAAACCATGCAATTAACTGTAGAGCCCAGGCAGAGACAGCCTTTCACCTGCAATTGCAATGCAGCCATCCACAAAAGGGAACAAAGCAGCTTTTCTATCACTCACAGCAACACTGCCCACATACTTAGCAAAGAAAGAATAAGAGATGAGAGAATACTTTATCATAATTATGCTAAGACAATGGCAATCACACATCATAATTACTGGAAAAATTGTACACATTAGTTTCAAATAAGCCCAAAACCTCTCTGTTTTATAACTACACAGGGAGCTGAAGATGCATCCTTCGACTTCCAAGTCACTGCTTTCTTCATGATGCTGTCCACTTAGAAAAATCAGGACATGTAATAAATACCATAGTCTTTAAATTTATATTTATATGAAATACATAAATACAAAAAAATCCATCTTGTTTATCTTACAATTCTGTTAATATTTTTCTTACAGTAGGATCAGGGCTCCATTGTGCTGGATGCAGAGTTATCTCCCTCACCACACGCTGTCACAGTAATGGTGAGGGAGCTGTTCTGCATCAGCCTGCTTTATCTGCCCCTCGAGGCATCCAGCCCTGGACATGAACACAGCTCTTTTGCATTAGTCGCGAGATAATTCATTTGTCAGTGCAGGCAGACGACCACATCTAGATGAGTGACCTGACAATAAATTTGGACAGCGTCTACAGTTTAACACAGAGCTGAAGGGCACTGGTTTGGTTTGGGGTTTTTTGTTTCATTAGGGGTGGGGAGTTACAATAGCAGAAAGATTGAAATTATATGAATTAAATTAAAATCATATTGTTACATATCAGTAACAGCAAGCAAAAGGCACTAGGAGTTGCATCCTTGAACTGATCTCTCTAAATGAGAGAAAAGTACTGCACAGGCATTGCCTCTCTGAAGACAACAGTTCTCCCTATACAGACAGGTTTTTCTCCTGACACAAGATCACTTTTGAAATGAAAAATTTACTGTGGAAAGGGAAGAGAATAGAGCACTCCCAGGACAAGCCAGCAGAGCGAACAACTGTCTCTGCCACCCATACTCCAGCACTGACAGCAGCGGAGCACTGCTTAACCCCAACACCGGACATATCTGCATGTTCTTTTATTTAAGAATTCTCTAGATTTCAATTCCGAAGGCAAAATACTTCTAGTCCTCTGCCCAGGCCACAACCACATAATCCTTTCTTCAAAGGAAACTAAGTATTTCACAGTTGGGTTTATTAATGAGGACCAAGAATTAATTTTACTTTTAAATAACTAAATATATATACTTGCTGTAAAACTGAATGAATTTGGCTTGACTAGGAATGATTTTGGAAGTGTGCCTTTTTAAAGGTTGAAATACAGACATGAAGTCTTCCTTTAACTACAGTTTTTCTTAAAGCTCTTGTTGTTTCTGCCTTCATCAGAGAAACACAGTAATAAAAGCACATGACCTTGATGGGCACATGCAGTAACTGAGCACAGACGTATGTGCACGATGGGGACAGGTAACCAAGCCAAAACAATACTTCTCCTAGTAACCAACCCAAGCAACACTTCTCCTACACAGCCCAGCTTTGCTGTGTTCTGTCATGCTCAAACATCAAGACCGCTGCTGTTAAAACAAACAAGAGAGGTTTTGTTTGCTTACGCAAATGCAGTGATTATTTACCAGGTTCCCAAACGAATCAGGGTGGATACTGGAAGCCGAATACAAGAATACCACACCAGGACTCTGCTGGCTCTGCCAACACCACAAATCAATCCTCCACAGCCTCGCACCTCCTGCAGTCATTGTAACACCCCAAAGCAAGAAGAAAGCACAGAGCACGTGCAAAGACCTGTTGTTCCAAAAGGGGAGCATCACCATCTGGCGTCCCCTCTACATGTCTGATGATGGCTATGCAGAAGCTGAGGCCCTGGGGAAGCAGGTCCAGATCTGGCCTCTGGTTTAGCTAGAGCAAGTGTACGCATCAGCCTGAGGAGCCTTCCCTCTGAATTTCCAACAGGGATTTTACCTACAAACAACAACAGCGAATAACCCTGGACTCATGGTAAAGCTGGACATAACACTACCCCATGGGCTCACTTGGCTAGGAAGTCATTATTTTATTTGATATTTAAAGAATTATAAACAATTCAGATGAAACACTCCTCAGGTACCTCTAGAGTTATATTAGTCCAGATAGTCATTTGGTTTATGTGGTGCATCTCCATTGCCTTCACTCCTGCCAATTAAAATTCTGTTCAGTTAACTTAAATTCAGTTAACTTAAATTCTGAAGAAGGTCTGAGCCACAAAGCCAGTCTCATATCTCAATGCATGTTAGACTAATGGGGCTGACAAATTTTTGGTGACAGCAGGAACTGCTGGGAGGTAAAAACCAAAGCCTGTATTTAGAGGTTTGTGAGTATCCAGCTCAGTTCTTCCCAGGCAAGGGGAGAGATGCAACTCAGAGATCAGATTTCTGTTTTAATCAAGCAAGAGTATATTTGATTCAAAGATTCAACTAGAAGTATTTAGAAAGGAGAAGTTTTATGAACATTATTAGACTAGGAACTTAACAACTTGCAACTTTGTGCTCAGCAATTTGCAGATGTCATCCTTTGCTAGCACAAATTTCTGACGCCTTGCTATACAACCCATTGGCATCAGCACCCTCAGTTTATCGTGTCATTAAATCATGATTGCTCAGCTGGAGAACATTCTCCAACTCAGTGAGGATGACACCTTTCCTTTGCAGATTGGGTGGAAAGATGACAGCCCAGATCACAAAATCCAATCCACAACGAAACTCACATGACACTGGTGATGTAGTTTTCCTCCGATGCATAGCATCTGAGAATAGTTTTCCTCAGACATATGGTCCTTTTGCACAGTTGGAACCAGGATCGGTTTCTGCTTTGGCTATCTTCCCAAATCAAGCCCAGGGACATTAAACTAAAAAGATGTTTGTTCTAGCTCATTATGGCAGTCCTTCTATATATACTACTAAAGTCAACACACTAGTAAAACACTTGCAGCAAACTTGATTTTTGTTCACTGTAAATGGTATACAAATGTGCTTAAGCTTTCAAAAGCTCACTCCTAAGTCTTGATTTGTGGAACTCATATGCACACATTTTAAATGTGCTTTATATGGGATAGACTTTGTACTGTTCTGTAAGAAATTAGAGGACAATCACCTTTACTTGCTTTTCAAGAAATTGAGAATAACTGTAATGACATTATTCTGAGATATCTTGTAATGTGCATATACTGCTTAATTAATCAAAATATTTTCTTATTTTTGTCTACATTAAGTATTCCATTTACAAAAATAGATATTAATGTGTATAATTTTTTTCCAGATTAACAGAAATTTAGCCAAAAGCTGTTAATCGAGAAAGTACATCAAATTAATGTCTAAGTAATGCTGCTTGCAGGGATATATTCTTTGCTTACAGCAGAAGGATACTGCTCATATTTTTAAATATTTTTAATCAGATAATTTATTTTAAAATCCTATCCTATAGTAAAAATGTCTTTTAATATTTATACTGTTTCTCATTCCAACACCGCCTATACCAGGGCAATCACCGCCTGGCAGGAGCACAGTTCTACTATTTCCAGCTCTGCATCCAGCTCGCAAGGTGGGACTCATATGTGGGGCACAGCCTGCGCCACAGAAGATGTTGAAGGTAAAGGGAAATTCTGTCACTCACAAATACATTGGATGAAGTCTGTATCTCCAAATTCTGAAATGATTTACACCTCATGCAATAGCCTCAGATAAACAAGTGTAAATCAACGGGGTCCTCTAAAAACAAACAATTCTTGTACTCCAGTAGTATACTGCAGCAGGTGATAAGGCTCAAGTTAAGTATATAAAAAAAGCCTTGAGATCCTGAGTTAAGAGACAGCATATTAGCCAGAGGTGAAGACATTAGGAATGACTTACAGAAGTTATGTAGCCACACTTACTCTAAACATTTTTCAGGTCTGGACTGGTGCTTGTCGCATCTAGCATCTCAAACTAAGTTGCAATTTTAAGATATAATGACACATTAATATATAATTACTTTGTTCAGAATTTTTTTCTCATTTTCTCTGTTAGACTAAACAGACTACAAGTTTTAAACCTATATTTTGTGAAGTAGAGCATGACCTCATAAACATAACTATAGGCCTGTTTTAATACAGTATAGTGTCGGGGTGATTTTTAAGTCAAACAGAGCTGGTAATGTCATTTCTACATTTATCTTTATACTGGAGCAAACACAAGATTAGGACAAATACTTCATAAATTAATTCATTAATTCAAATAAAGTTTCTGCATAAAACACAAAGACTCCAGATAAATATTAAATCATTAGCTAAGGAAAAGCAAGCCACATTGTGGGGAGAGAGCTACAAACACCACTATGCCTTTTCTTTGACTTCTGTCCTCTTAAGGTTTCCTCAGAGTTGCACTGATCCTCTTAAGTATGGGGCAATCAAACCAAATAATCATTTGATGCAAAAGGGTCACGCACTAGCTGCAAGCATGCTATGCGCTCCTTTGTCTCCCGTTGAAGCGTTAATAAGATTTCACAGAGCTGCTTCCTGTCAGAATTGCTTAGGAGTCGCTTTCAGCTACACATAAGGTGTTTTCCTAACCTCCTGTTCCTTGGCGTTCACATCAGTGACTCACAGGAAGGAGTAAAGTTGTGTCCTTGAAGTTCACCGAAAGCCAGAAAGTTTCATTTTGTAAGTATAACAATCCTTTTGCAAACTCTCCAATATTTGCTTCCTATAATTGACTTGTTCCAAACAACATCAGGTTGTCCCCACTGGCTTTGACCAAAGAGCATTCCTAGTCCAGACTCTGTCACTGACCGTGATGGTTAGCAGGTGCCTAGAGAAGAGAGTAAGAGCAGGATGAATGTGCAGTGCTACTTAACCAGCTTAAGAGTCAAAGGCCTAAAGACTTATTGACTCACAGATTTTGCTTCTGTGGCTAAAAGCCTTTGGTAGATTTTTCTTCCATGAGTTTGTCTGATTGCAACATCCTGTAGCAGTGAGTTCCATAGTTTAAAGACATGCTGCAGAGAAGTACCTTGTTTTCAGCTTATTTTCAGCCTGTCATCTTCTAGTTTCATTCGATTCGTATTAGTCCTTAAATGGAAAGAGATTTTTCCCCCTATTTACCGTCTCTGTTCCATGTATCATTTCAGAGACTTCTATTACCCTCCACTCCACTCCTTTCCTTTCCAGAATGAAGAGTCCCAGTCAATCTATTCTTGCCTTGTAGTGAAAATGTTCCATACTTTTGATCAGCCTTGCCATCTTTCTACAATATCTTCCTATTCAGAGCACAGTCAAGTTTGTCTCACCTAAGACACACAAAAATGTCCATTTGTATCAAGTGGCGAATGAACGTCAGATAACTTCAGAAAGAATGAAGCCATGCGGATGTTTATTTAAATCACCTCACTTTCTTCAGATCCAAAGGCTTTCCCTTCTTGTGCTCACAGCAGACACCTGTGAATCCCACAACCAGTTTCTCAGGTGAGACTCACAGTTATCCTCCCAAATAATGTCCTCACTCTGCTCTCTGTCTTTCCCTCATTTCCTAGACTGCCATTAGCACAGCTCTGATGGAAAAATGGCTGTGGTGCCTCATGCCAGTGGATCCACACTCCAGTGAGGACCAAGGGAATTTTAGTTACTGCAAGAATCTTGACGCTTGCAAAGCATGCAGTTGTATAGATGTTTACTTGTAGGCACTTCCTTTCCACTGAAGATTTTTATGATTAAAATTTAAATCCATGACCCACAAGGCTCTGATACACAGCCAAAGTAATTAGAAAGACTTCTATAGGCTTTACTGACCTTTGCTTCTGACCCATAAGGAATCACAAAAGGTTGTCACCAGATGGTGACACTATATCACTGAAACACACCTTGCGTCTTGCAACAATAAACCACACCAAAACTAGGACTGACAAGAAAATAACATTAAAAAGATGTCTTAGCCAGCAGGAGACTAATACACCTGTGTTATGCCAGTGTATCAGCACTTACTGAATCTCTACCCCCACAAATTATAGAGAAAGCACATTTGCAGATTTCCAAATCTCCAGTCAAATCCCACACTAAACAGAGACAATGACTGTTCAGTTTAAATGGATCTTTGAATATGTTTGCAATAAATCCCACAAGCCTTAAACTTTTATTATGCCAGCACTTACTCTGCTGATTTACAGTCTGACTAAAAGGAAGAATCCTCATGGTTAACTCAAATAACATCCTCTTACAGGGTTTCACAAAGACAGGTGAATTACATAAGGCAAAATAATGGATGGAGAACTGGTGCACGACAACCTATTCATCTCCTCACTTGTCACACAAGTGCAACTCAAAGATTTTTCTTAGCTTCAGGTCCATACTTGTACTTACAAATCGTTTTCCTGACAAATTCTAATCAAAACAGATGGTGATGATAAGGAAAGACAGTTTATTTGACAGTTATTATCCAATAACTTAGTAGCCCACAGTACTTTCTAAGCTATTCAGAATGGAAAAGATTTTAAAACAAAAGAGGAGGTCCAAAGTTTACTAAAGTCTAGACCCAAGTTCCCAGCACGAATCTGTCTGCACTGATGGAAGGATGATAAACAACTTGAGAATACCAGATATCATTAGGGATCTGGTTTTAATATCCACATATGAATATATATCTAGAAATTCCTCTAGCCGCCCTCCTTCCCCCTTTATTTTATGTTTTTACTGTTTTGTACTAAGACATGCTAAATGCACAAACTAACAAACTGGGAAGCATACTAGGATATTGAGTCCGTTTCAGCTGAGCTTTAACACAGCATAATATGCCTAACAAAAGACACTAGAAAGGATGCTGGTTATCTATATGTTTAGTCAACTGCACAATTTAAAAAGTGAAAGGACTACAGTGCCAGGAGGTAGAAAGGCAAATCAACCTAATGAAAGATTTAGACACGGGAATGGTGTGACAATGCCACAAAGGAGGTCACTAGCAGAGACAGGACTAGGGTCAGGGTTCTACCTAAGGCTCTTGATTATTAATTCACCGCTACTTTGTAGGCCAACCTATCCCTTGGCAATCAGGATGAGGCCATTTCATCCAACTCAGGAAAATTGCCTGGAATTATTGCAATTCAATAATATGTGTAGATAAGTGGGAAGGTGTGGCAGAGAGCTGAAAGTGGGAAATAAGTTATTAGATACAGAAGGCAATGCTGAGGCAGCCATATGTGCATGAAATACGGAAAGACAACCAAAACTGAGAACAAAGCCAGAGTGTTTAAATGCAAAACAGAGATGTGTCATTAAGAAGAGGTTTTCCTTTAAATAAAAACAGAAAATTAATAAACTGTTAAAAAAAAAAATATCTCTTTCATTGCTTCCATCCTGAAAATCTCAGAATTTAGTTTATATTTTTCCTTTTCCATTGTTTGTGGTTGGAAAAGTTCAGAATACAATGCCAGGTATGCCAAACCAAGCCAGTATTCAACATCACTTTCAAGTTGACCTTCAGCTCCCTGCTAGGATCAAAGCCAACTCTCCCCAATTTCTCTGTCTGAACTTCTCCCTCTATGCCAGCTATTCCACCTGACAGCTGCCAATACAGGGACTTTTTGGCTCTGACATTTCATTTTCAAGTAGATAAAATCAAACTGTAATTCTGTGATTTGCTCACTTGAATCACAGTCTTTACTAATGTATTTGAAACAGCAAAGTTCCCCCAATATAGCCTTCCTATGCACATACTGTGCAGCTGTCAGCTAGGAGTAACCCTGGTACAGCTTATCAGGTGTGGCACCCTCAGTCAGGTATAGCTAGAACAGATGCTGCCTGGCCTGGCCAAAGTGATCAGATAATTTCATTGACATTGGTACAACCCACACTCCTATCCTAAAGCGTCCAACAAATAAATAGGACCTCCACTGCTTTCTTCCTCTACAACATTCATTTCTGGGTACAGACCCATTTTACTGCAGCCTACTTAATGCCTTACAGAGTTACATGTCGAACTTTGTAAGGTAAAGAGCGTCTTCCTTGGTTTTATGTCCAATACCTAGCATAAAGGTATTACTGCGGTACAGAGACTCTATAAGGTCAGTGCAAGTTATTTGCACGTTCCTACTCCATGCTGTTTATAATGGGGTTAAAGTCTGCTTTTGAGCCAAAACACAAGAAAAATGAAGACGTTGGCATGTTATTGTGTAAGGTAGTGTAGAACAGCCCCTCAAAATAGAATAGGACAATATACCCATGCAAAAATCCCCCAGAGAGCTGGATAAAATGCTACAGTAAGGACAGAGAGATGTCAACAGACACTTCAAGCATTTGAAGAAAGACCCTGCACAGTTTTATGTGGCTTTCTGCTCACCTCACTAAGATGACATCCAAAGTCCAGAGCTTTGCTCCCGTGTTCAAATGGTTAATTCATAAAGGTTCTTTAATCCGATGGTTCTCTAAACTTTCCCAGCCAAAGCATGCCAAGTCTGCCCTAGTGGGACTGCAGATTTAAGTGAGGATTTTGCAAATGTCAGTCCCAGCATGAGAGGAGCTGGCGGTTTTATCCTGTGTGAAGGCCACAGGCTGAATCAGTCAGCATTACTTTGTAAAGGTTGTGGCTGAGAACAAGGCTCCTTCTGACATGGATATGTGAACTTGTTGGCTGCAGGTGAGTTGTCTACTTGCTTACCAAAGCAATATTCCAAAGCAGAGTTGCCCAAAGAAAACTTCTTGTCCTCAAAACACTGCCTTTGATCAGTGTAAACTGAAGGACACGGGAGTAATAACTGACTCTACCCTTCTTGCCATTTCACTGTACTAATTCATGAGTGAAAGGTATCTGTTATTTACAGGCATCTGCATCACTGCGTGCAGTCACGTCACAGCCTTCTGATGGACTGGAACTTTATTAAGATAGTGTTTCTTAGCCACAAGTGAACACGCATAGACTGATTCCCTCAGGATTGCCAGGCTTGGGGACTTAAGGTGTCCTTGGCTACAGTTTTGCCCTAGCTGTGAATGATTAAGTTGATCTACTTACTCTGTAAATGACTTAATGCTACAGAAAGGAGAACAAATAAGCAAAGCAACAGAGATGAGCCCTGTACGTTACATTCAGCCCTTTCACACCCGCTGCCTGACCTGCAACAGGAGGCAGTCTCTGCCCACCGTCTGTCAAGGCAGATACAGCAGAGAAAATGGGACAGAAACAAAATACAAAATACAAACTGGAGACTGGCAATGGAGAAAAGTTGACATGCAGTCATATGGCCAAGAAATTTAGTTCAAATCTCCTGAGGCCTACATGGTACCTTCCACACAGGTCCTTCCTTGCAATCACTTTCATCATAACCAGCTGGCAAGCAGCAACTGCTCGACAGAAATATGCCAGAAGCAGACCTTTTTTCATACCTTGGTTCCTCCAATCCCTACCAAAAACTTATCTCAGCCCAGCAAAGTTCTCTCTGTGTCAGAATAGAGGTCGCTTACCTTTGAGTAGAGATTTTGTTCCAAACACAGACAAACCCTTCTCAGAATCTACAAAGCCTGCAGTTCAGCACTTACCTATCCAGAGTGTCCTGAGGCACTTTACTCCCTCCAGCTCTGCTGTTGACACTGGCATTCTTGTTGGCAGTCATGGTCATTTCTGCTTTCTAGAAATATGGATACCTGTGAGAGGAAAAGTCAATTAAGTTTCAACAGGCCCAAATGACAATTAACCTTCAAGACTACTAGAAGTACTATGTTGTGTAAAGGCAGAACTCCAGGCTGCTTTTCATTCTATAAAATGCAATCAGTCTAGTTATGATCCTGAAAAACTAAACCCCACCTCTCTACTGCTGCTCTTTCACATCCACAGCCAAGTTTACCAGAGGCCAGTGCTATAAAGGGAAATATCTTATGGGACTTAGGTGTATGCTTCAGGTTCTGGCAGGTCTGATGAACACAGCTTCATACCAAGTTCACAAAATATCACAGGTTTGGTGTGGTTCTTCCATCCATTAGTATATGTGGAGAACCCAGCAACTGTACTGTGTGATACTTACAAATACCATAGCTATGACTGGCATTTTGGCCACAAAAAAACTATTCCAAGTTACTGAAGAAACTTTTCACAATTTTCAAGTGCAGCTCTATTATGGAAATATTTTCTAATAGTGAAATATATTCAATAGCAAATATGTTGAATATAATTTTCAAATCTGCTTGTGATATGAAAATATCTACAAATGGTTTTCTCTATTGACCCCATGATTCTTTAAGTAAAACTGTCTTAGAACACTTTTAAGACCTCGGGTAATATAATCATTACTAATTCCTAGTTATTTCCTAGTAATTTGGTAACAACCCAAAAGCTGTAAATTTAATTTCAGCCATGGTAAAAACCCTATATATCCAGTTAAGTGCCCAAAAGATGGGCCTTACTTCTGTAATGTTGCTGCATACCGGCAAAGAAACAGCCCAGTACCATGATTTATTTTGCCCTCATCACTCTATCTTAATAGGAACACCATGCTGCAACTGAAGGGAGAATATGATGATATGGATATGGGCCAGGATGTAATCCCAAGGATGTGAAAGTGGTAACCTCTGCTGGCACGCTCTCTGGGCGGTTTCTGAGATGCTCCTTAGTCTATAGGCTAAAATATCCACCATGGTTTGCAGCACTGCCACCCGGGGTCTGACCAGAACTACCAATTTTTACAACCATTAATGGCATAGTTAATGCAAAAATAAGGAGTATTACAAAACAACTTCTTTACTCAAACCCACAGTAAGTCCAGACTGCTTGAGAAGCCAACTGTAACGTGATGCTAAAAGCAAGCTGGGTACTGACAACACACAAAATTGTTGTACAAACAGACCCATCGTGGTGAGGAGGACATTCTCTAAACCACTTTATTCCAAACTGTTCTGCCACAAATAAAGTCTGAAAATCTCCCACGGATTGCAGCTCCAGAAGCAGAGTCAATCATGCTGACCACAGACTTCAGGTCTACTTGTTCTTCTCCGATTGTCTTGTGTGTATCAATTTCCCCAGATTAAGCAGAGATCTTTTTTCCCCAGTTGGTAACATTTTTTCTACACTGAAGCTCCCCAAATTCTTCCAGTGTGTCAGTGTTATTGTTAGTGTTACATTATCAAGATAATGCGACTGTAAAGAACTGCCTGTTCCGACTGGAAAAGGGCTTGCTTGGGGCAAGAAAGGAAACCCGCTGATCCTGGCTAAGCTTTCTAGGACTGTGCATTCCACAGGGATCCAGCAGCTTTTTTAATGTTTTCCATTCAACAGTTCAATGCATTTGCTGTGTTAAGTCTGAATCACTTATTGCAATTAAGGTGAGAAAAATAAGAGATATAAATGTGGCATAAGGTGAATAACAACTGTTAGCATGCGTTACATTCATTTTCCAAGATTTGCTTTTCTGTTCAGGACCCAAAGAAGCTGAATGGACCCTCAAAAAGATGGGATACTGACCTTGCACATAAAAAAAAAAAAAAGAAGTTAAAAAACAGCAACATAAAAGCACACTAAAAGTCTCATATCCAAATCCAATGGAAAAAAAAAGTATGCATACGTATGCATCAGGGTGTTTGCTTTTCATGGGAGTTTTGCCCTTCTCAAATTTCAGCTTCCCAAAAGCTTGATAAAAATCATTGTGGTCAATATAAAAAAAAGTGATTATTTAAACCCCACATTTCAAAGCTACCTTAAATGTCTAATAGGCCAAACTGGTTTGTTTTCAAGCAAAAGAGGAATTGAGTTCTAAAAGAAAATTTCAAGATATGTTAAATTTAGTGACACAAGTGTGTTTCTTCCCATGCAGTTGAGATTCTGGTATATATGGTGATATCAACTGACTTTTCTATGCAATTTTTCTTTAGTGCTTATTTTGCATTAATATTTTACTGCAGGTGATAGTGGTATCATCCCAGCATATGCAGAGAAAATCCAAATAACCTGAACATAGTCAATCAACAGAAAAATAGTCAATCAACAATTTACAGAGGTGCCTGGAAGAAAGGGCTTAATACCAAAAAGAAAACCCACAACCCGACCCCAAAACCAAAACAGAGACAGAGAAAAAAACGAAGCTAAGTTTTATGGTCATGTAGCAAATTATTTCAGAGCCTTCAAATGAGTCTGACAGCCCTAGTTTATATGACTCATTGTATGGTAAGAATCACATTCCTTGGGCTTGTGTGAGAGCATTCTCCATCACAGTATTTGCAAATTAATTCTTCACAAAGCAATGAAAACCAAAATCTCTCAAGTATTGTGACATACTGTTAAAAACAAATCCAAAAATAGTCATGTCACACAGATTCCACATTGCCTAGTTAACCATCTAACTACACTTTGCCTAAAAATGCAGAATTCTGTTTTATTTGTAAATCTAAATAATTAACTCTGAAACACTTATTTAACCATAATTTGTGCTTTACTCCAAGCATGGTCTCACTAATTTCACTAGGACAATTCTCAAATGGGTAATTTAATGAGTCCGGATGGTAGAATCTAGACCTTCTTCATTATTACATCCATTTTGCCTAAAACTTCCACAAACCATTTGGCAGGATCAAAGAGTAAAGACGACAGACAAATATAACAAAAATGGTGTGACATGGCAACACGAGATCTGCTGCTAGTACCAGGCAAGGTTCATCATCCTGACTGAAAATGGCTGCTGCAATGCAGATATTTCCTAACAGATTTTTATCATTGCAGGAAGCCCCGATAACAGAATATTCCTTATGGACCATCTACCCCCCTCTTAAAGATTTCCTTCCACTTCCAAAATGATACAAATGGAAGTGTGGCCTGGAGCTTTTTTACAGACAGAGAGGGCACTGAAAACCATCATACTTTGTGCTAGTGAACCTTACAGCATCATTGAATCTTTAATTCCATTAACAGGTATTAGCAGGGAAGGTGTAAATCCTACGCTCCTCCCCTCTGCAGTTTAAAATTATTCTTAATTTCCTAAAACATCCCAACACTTTGGAAGCACCGCTCCCAGTCCCACTACAGTGCAAGTTGTTCCTCAGTCTACTCCCATTCACAAGTGGTTCAGGGCTAGAGCTAGGCTTGGAGCAAACACCTGAAAAGTCACAGCAATCAAGAATGCTTTATTTGTACTACCCGAGAGCCTCTTGAGGTCTCAAGAAAGTCTGCTTTTTTAGCCACAATGTATCCACCAGTTCCTGCATTGCAAGAATTGATACCCTCCTCTTCTTCTGTGTGAGTAACATCGAGCTTAGTTATTCATGTCTAGGCTCAGATGTCTTATACGTGTATTAGATCAACAGATGTCTTAAAGAAAAGATTTTCATCATTCAAATCATTCCATCTTCCATTCTGTTAGTATAATGCGAGCAGAAGAGGAATTTGCATTTGAAATTTCTTCAGCTCAACAGACATGCATGATTTTTGTTTGTTTCTTGGGGTTTTTTTCTTGTTTTTAATACTATGCTCTATATCTCTTCCTATCCATATGGTCTTTTTTCTTACTTAGACTTAAAACAGATTAATTGCGCTCCATTTTCTGCACTCATTTCTAAAGCATATTTTCCATTAAATACACAGTTCCAATAAAAAGTCCTTAGAGCATGTTGCAATGCTTCAAAGCTAGTTTTCTGAGTGTCAATAACACTAGCACTGTTTCTCTGGCAGCTTAATGAAGAAGAATCCAGATTCTGCTGCTTACTGATGAACACTGAACTCACACAAGCAGAAGACAACACGTACGTGGCTCCAGCCCTCTCAGCCAGGCATTTGCTGGGACCCAGGCTGCAGCACAGAGCAGATGAAGTTAGGAAGGTGGCAAAGTCGAATATATGCAGGGTTTCTAATGACTTGAGAAGGGAGCCTTTGAATGTAGGCTCCCAAGTTCTCTCCTGGCATTATCACTAACACACGTGCAAATTCTACAAAGAAAATGTGTATGTCCAGAAAGGACATCAAGTGCGTTCATAAAACTTCTCTGCTCTGGACTTCTGCTGTAATTTTTGAGAGAGGTTTGTCGGTGACAGTTCATTGTATGTAAAATCCTTGCTGTCTCATGTGTTGGGAAGATTAACCTACCTTAACTGTCCTAGACTGAACCAATCTGTACTGCAATCAATATAATTTATAGGGTATAATTTGGATTCTTGAGATCTGCGTATGTTCTGAAGCCTTTTAAGGCAGATGATTTTCCTCTTGAAATTCCACTGACCTGGGATCTGGAAAATACAGGGAAATATTACTGCTTTGGTCTGCCCCACAGGTAGAGACCTAGAGACATAACAGGAAGGCATTACAGGGAAAAAACTACAGGCTGCTATGACAAACTCATGCTTTTTCAAAAGTACCTTGTAATAAAGACAAACTCTTAGAAATATATTATTAACAACAACTGATTTGGTCTACTTATTTTTCTCTTAAAAGTAGCTGCAGCAGAATGCCTCTAGGCATTCAGAAATTAGAAAAATATATTAATGTTTTAAACTGAATGTTTTAAGGAAATCTTGCCCACATTTCAGGAGGTGTTGTATAGCTAAATGTTTGTTTAAGAGTTGCAGCTTAGCTTTGTAGCAATTTGCCTAGTCCTTTCCAGTAAAACAGGTAATTATGTCCTCCCAGAACAACATCAGTTCTGATGAACTGGAAAGTCCAATAAAATCTTTAGATTTCTGCCTTGAGAGGTCTTCTGTAGAGACTCCAAAGAACATTTTTATAAGAACTACGTGCTTTTATCAGGTATACCTGTTCTCTAAGCTGGGCCACTGTAAGTTTAGCCATGCAATACCATACAAACTAACATAAATAGCTAAATGACCTGCTCAACAAGGACTTGACATGGAGATATTCAGAAAGGCTTAATTCACCTATCTTATCCCAAGTGTAGTCTTTACAGCACACAGGTAGCTTAACTATGATCATCAACAGGCTTCTTGCAAGACACACTGCCTTCAAGGCTAGCCCTACAGATTGGAGAAACAGACCTTGTGCTATCAGCAATGTGTACATGCCTGAGCCATATTATGCTCTAGCATAATCTTTAAGTGAGAAAACAAGATCAAGCCATTCACACAGCTACGTATATCCAAGTCCCTGATTGAGAACATGTGACAATGTTTGTGGACAACAGAGCCAAAGGAAGAGGGTTTGTCAAACTTCTCATCTTTATGACGCTGCAAAAGGCACTGATTCTGACTGGTATTAACTCCACAATCTCATCCAAAGCTTCCCTCCCTACAATCCACAGACAGCCTGTTTCCAATGAAGTCAACGAACGGTTTCTCTGCTGGGCTTTCACAGCTAGGTGATAAGTTTACTTCCAGTACAAACTTCCTAGGTACAATCAACAGTGGTGGTGGTGGACTTGGTTGTCGTTGCAACCTTGCAATGCCAACCCACCTTCTCAGCAGTTAAGTCCCCACTGAACTGAAGCTGATAATACTAGGAAACTGGTGTTGTGGCACATATTGGAGGGGAAAGAAGTTACCTCCCCTCAGCGTAGGTTGGTAGACCTGGGCGGCTGCAAAACCAGGCAGGTGAAAAGCAGGCATGCTGCCTAGAGCAAGGACAGCTCTCCACTCACCTCTCACCCTCCTTTCCTATTTTTCTACCACCTAAAATGCCTTCCCCTTCTGATATTCTTGCTTTGCGTATTTCGTGCCTTCTTTATTCTGTCCCCCTCACCCTTCTTTACCTTCTTATTATTTCATTTATCTTCCCTCAGGCTGTTTTTTCCCTTGAATTGAAAACAGGCAATACCTGGTGGAGAAAACAGACCTCACTTGAAACACACTGCAGTCCAAAACTTGTGTCCAAATGTAAGAATTCAGCGCTAAGCTCTTCTATTACCTTCAGCACTGCTAGGGCAATCACAGCTTTGAAATGGAAGGAAAACAACATGAAAATCAAAGAGACCAGTGCTACCGTGAATACTCGCTTGTCTTTTATGAAGGAATTTTCACTAATACTAGGGTGACCATGCTTCTCAGACTACGGAGAGCACATTGTATTTGAAAAACTTTTGAATATAATTATGGGAACTCTCTAGCGCTTAGAGAGCTTTATCTTGCTTTGCTTTATCAGTATTAAAAAGGACCAATAAGGTTTTGTTTGTGCTTTGCTCTCTTACATCACTGGAATTGTATCTCAGCTGAAGAAGCTGGACTGAATCCAGCCTTTGGACTGAATCTTTCTTCCTTTCTGCATAAGGGAAAGACGTATTGATTTGTGCCACATCTAGTACAGTCTCTGATAGCCACTTTTCATCTACCCAGTAGCCTATACAAGACTTTCTTCCAATTTAAATAGATTACAGCTATTGTTGTACCAGCAGGGAAGTAACTTCACTGTGACTTCTTCTGACTTGTTTGTGCTAAATCAGTGCTTAAAGAGCTCTCACTGAATACAACAAGTTCACATTTATTGACAAACCAAACTGGAACAAACTGAAGGTTCCTTTAAAAGTGACTGCTCCCCAGGGAAGCGAGGAGGAGACATTAACAAAAAATATATGGCTTCTATTGAATCAGAAGTTAGTATTTCCCTATGTAGGTTGAAGAAAAGGTTTGTATTTTAAAAAATACATTGACTAGTTCAAGCTTAACTATCTTGATTTGAGACACCAGGGTAGAGAGTGTTTACAATACTTAACAGTACATTATTAAGTACTATTATAAGCTCAGAGGAATCTTACCTACACATTTTGGTGGCAGTGTGAACTCACATGGCTTTAGCCAGTCATGAAACGCACCCTCACACCGCCCTTAAAACTGATGTCAATCTGAAATGTTATGGTCTTATTTTCTCTTGCCTACACTAGCCACATATTCTCACCCCATCACACTCATATAGCTATATGGTTCAGGGAATTGATTAATCTGAAAACCGACCATTTGGGGTTTTTTTTTTTTGTTTCGGTGAGGCCGATTTTTCAGCCATTCATTTGGGTTCTTCTGGACTGTCAGGAAAACATACATTAAAAGTGCCTTCAAAAGATGCCTTACTTAAAACTAAATTTGCATGCTTTCTCTTTAAGACAGAAATCCTTTTGATTGTGGACAGCACTCTAAATGTTATAAATATGTTCTTACAATGCACAAAATACAATTTTGGCCTTGCAAACATCCAGGCTATATTTGCTTTTAATTTTTTGAGAACAAAAAGAGACAAAAAGGATAAAAACATTCATCAACACATTTTCTCTCTGACATGGATGCAGCAGAAATTCATGTATCTGATGTAACAAAAACTTTTAGATTTCATACACTAAAATTTGGGTTTACAGGCAAAGCATCCACATTACTCTGATGTGGCTTCAGCAAGTAAAATATGTATGCACCTCAGATCTGGATCAGGCTTTACTACAGAAAAGTGATTTCTTGTTTCCTTCTGCTGTACTTGAGTGTCAGTCACAATCTGGTAAGTCCTTTCAACCAGCCCCTATAATAAACTTAACGAACAGTGATTTGTTGAAAGCCCTCAGTCATCACATTTTGCAATAAGGGCTTAGTACAAAATAATCAGAGGCATCTATATTTTGGCCTTTGCAACACAAGCATTTCTGTGATGACCAGACATCACTATAAAAAGAGCCTACTTACAAATTGTGCCTAACATATATCACAGTTCCTCAGTATTATTCTTCCTTTGTACTTTCCCTTCATCCTCAGGATATTTGCATGAAAACACAAGTTCAAGCCTCAGGAGCTCACCTGCTCCTGTTGCTTATTCCTCAATGAAGTCATAGTCCTCTAATTGCAACATAAACATCATTTGCACAATAATGAATTGGTTTTTGTGACACAAAAACAGATTAAAATTTTAGTAAGGAATGAGAGTAGATTAGCTTTAAGGAACAAAGATTCTTTTTCATTAATATTTTTTGCATCACAAAGAACATGAGCAAATAGACTGTCCTTTGGTATTTCCCACAGGGTGTCACAGCCACTAAAAACATCACAATACAATTCAAAGCACAGTTCACTGTTTAGTACAGGCTGCCTGGGAGCACACGCTGCAGGGAAGACACAAAGTGAACAAACAAAGCTGAAAGTCTTAGTAAGTCTTAAAAGAAACTTCCCTGTTGAGCTGACACTGATGACTGAACCTTCCTTACCCCAAGGCTGACTGACAAAGTCTGGCGGACAGCTGAGAAGCATCCAGGCTTTGCAACTACTGTAGGTTCTGATTCATTAGAGCATCATGCGATGCAAAACATGGGTCACAGCTATAACACAGAGCAAGCTGCTGTCCCCAGTGTTGTTAGCACACCTCCCTTCCTTCCTGCCAGACACACATGGCCCCCACTCAGACCACCACTGCAGTGCAAACTGCAAAATTAATAGCAAGTTATATGCCTCGTACAAGGTTTTAATAATACAGGATGGGAGGAAGGAGGATCTTGATGCAGCTGCATAGAGACTTGAGAGAGAGGGATTCAGTCTTCATTTTGCCATACATTTCTTATGAGTCACTGGGTAAATGGCTTGAGTTACACTAGTTGAGCTATTTCCTGACTACTTCTATGTATGAACATCTTTTCTAGAAGCAAGCTGTGCTACCCAGGAACGTCTGAAGTACATTCAGCCATGCAGAAGGTGGCTTAACAAGATCTCTATTATATTGTACTTTAAACCTGAATTACTTTCCAGTGTAGACAAATTACCTTAATTTTCATTTCTCAATTCGTCAGAACTTGTCTGTATACAGAGGAGAATTTACAGCATCCTAGATACTCCACTTGAACTCTCCATGCAGATGTTCTTAGTACACATTTAGGGTGGGTAACACACTTTCCAAATTACCTTGTATAAGGGCACGCTTACGAGTAAGAATATAACCCGTGAATTATCTCAGAGCAGGCAGTGAGCTACACATGAATAACTTGGCTTCCCACTGCCTGCACAAACAGACCCTTGAGCTGCTTCTCCCATACCCTGAGAGACAGCAGTGAAGTTGACACTCACAAAGCTTGAAAACCCTTGAAATGGTCTTTCATTTTGCAACTCACTATTTGAAGAATGTGGGGAACAGTGCCACTGAGAAAAGCATGGAGATTGAAGGGTTTAAATGGCCAGCTTGGCCTTTGTAGCTGGTGGCACTATTTTCATCTCTTTTCAGAAGGCCACAAGACTTCTGTTAGCATGTTTGCCTCAGAGTCCTTCTGCAGAGCCCTTCCTGACAGCATAGAGGAGGAAAGACGCCTACCAAAAGCCAGGATGGCCAGGGAGACACTTTGCTTCCAACCTCCACACAGACAAATGGTCAGTGATGGCAGGGAGGGAAGAGGGATTTGTACCTCATCTTGACTCTCCTCCCGTGATAGAGTAAGCGGCAAAAAAAGGAAATGGTCTGAAAAAGAAAGGAACAAGAGAAGATAGATGTGCTGGGGGGAGGCGGTGGAGAGAAAAAAAAAGGAGGTCTTAATGGAAAAGCAAATAAAAGCACCAAGATGAGAAATAAAACACAGATTGATGAAAATGTTACTCCCAAATCCAGGTTAAGTCATTTGCCACACTGAGTATTCAGGTTCAGGCATGCTTTCCTAGGAGATTAGGTGACCTTCAGTGTGCTGGCCCTGGCTGTAAATAAAGAGAGAAATAAAGTGGTTGCATTGTTCGAGTCAGAGCAATAATGCAAAAGCCCTGGATCAGTATCCGGTGTGTGCAACTGCCTTTCCCCGACGCTAAGCAGAATGGAACAGGCAAGATGGCTAACAGGAGTAGAAGAAAACCTGAGACACTTAAGGACCAAGTTTGTACAGAGATCCAAACAGTGCTTTGCTCCCAGAGAAGGCTGTAAGGAGCATTCAGCAAAGGATAGTCTGAGGATAACCAACTCTCCTGGCCAATGCAGATGTCACCAGGAAAACTAACCGCAATGGAATGTGGCAAGGAGCATTGGGAGAAGGATGTGGAATGGGTGCTTCATGAGTGTCAGGAGGATTGAAAAATAGAGGTCTTCAGCAGAAGTAACTGATGGCAGCTACTGATGCTGTCCTGCACAAAGTCCTTTAACTTCTCTCTAATACCATGCAGTAAAAGAAAACTAAATTCATTGGTATAAGCAGAAGGCAAGCTGACATTGTCACAAAGTGTTGTTTTAAGTTTCAAGCAGCAGTGGAAGATCTTTGACATCGGTGCCTCAATAAGGTCAAGAACTGATACGTGGTGTTACTATGAATCTCCTTCTGCTTAGATCACTATATTCTAGTAATCGTGTTACTGTTCTGAGTCAGTATCTCCAAGAAGCAGGTCCTGTCCATGATACCTAAGCTGCTAATGCTAACACTTCTAGTGAAGCAACTATTAATTTGGATGGACTGTCTCAATATGATGATATAAAAGCATCCTGGGAGGATGAGGAGCTGGCTGGAGACCTCATGGACGTAAGTAGAAAATATTAGCCAAAACTGTTTTGGCTTGTACAAAGAGATGAGAACAACCTTGGGTCTGTCTCTTTTGCTCTTGGCAGTTACCCAGGGAATCTGTAGAAAGGCACAGAGAAGATCTTAATCCCCCTGTATCCAAAGTACATCCAGAAGTGACCCTGTACACAGGCATTACCAGCAGCAAATGGGATGGCATGCAAGTCTGTTGTCTGTATTACGGATTTGTGCAACAACTGTTCAGGAAAGGTATTTTTTTACATTTAGAAACTATGTTCTTGCACTTAAAGCAATGTCTGCAGGATGCAGGAGCTCTGAGCTGTTTTTGAGCTCTGACATGGTTTTCTTATGCAGTCTTAGGAAAGCTGCTTAGAGGCGAGATCCTCAAATTCAGTGCCAGAGAATAAACCCCATCGCCCACATTCTGGCATCTTGTTGAGTGGACCATTTTCCTCAAGCTGCTCCTATTTTTCCTACTCTACTTCAGAAATCTGTGGTTTGATCTCTCCAAATATCATTGCTCTACCAACGAACCAGGAGTAACTTATGACTTAGCCCACACACAAGCAGTGAGGACATGTTCTTTAGTAAGTTAAAGTTCTCCAGAAACATGGTGGGGCCCAGACATGCAGCTATCACCAATGGTAAACATATCAGTAACAGAGACAAGCCATTCCTCAGCAGTTTCTGCGGTCACCAAAACCACTCTCTCTTGTCTGCTGTGGCTGCCTTCCTGCAAACTGGCATCTCTTTGGGCAATGAGCACCTGTTTTGGGCACAGTGGTTTTCTGATTCAGATTCCCTTCATGTTTATGAACCTCTTGGCTACCGCCTTCCTCTCCTTCAAACTCTACACATTCTAAGCCAAAACAAATAAAACCAAGCCCCCTGTGCTCCCAGGATGATAAACCACAGTGGGGTGTGAGCAGGCTGACTGAGAGGGTGCGGTCCACACCCTGCCTACCTAAGCTCCATCCCCCACCTCAGACGACTGAACAGACAGAAAGGAAACACGGGAGAGAAACATGGTGCCAGCAAAATGAACGAACCTCAACTTTCCTCCTAGCCATGCCACTGAAACAGAGGAAGCACACTAAAGATGAAAAGGGGAGGAGGGGTGAGGACCAGACAAGCGTCAGAGGAGTTGAAGACTAGTAGAGCAAGGGTGAGATGAAGGATAGCTAACATACTGTGAAAAAACACAGGTGGGAAACAAGGAAGTGAAAAGATTTTTCGAAGGAAAAAAGACAGCAAGAAACACCAGGAGGGAAGAGAAATACACCCCCATTCCTCCCCTCCACACTGGGAAGGCACGCTGCATCCCTCAGAGAAAGCAGCCCATCTTTCCTCACGCTCAGGGATGTTTTCACTCCACGGCTAAAATTTTCCTCATGGAATAAACTTTGAATTTTCCCAAAGATACTTCAAGAAAAATGGACCTGTGATGTTGTGGTAACCTGACGTGAGACTTCACTGAAAGAGACAGAAACTCCTGCTGTCCTGCAAAGTGGGTGCAACTCCATGAGTGTGGGAATTGTCCAAACTCTGGGTAGCTGCTCATTCAATATACAAGCCCCAACTCAACTCCAAACTCAAGTTTTTGAGTCCCTAATTCATGGGTAGAAGCCTCATCCCCCCAACACATACAGCCCTGTAGTGACTGCAGGAGGCTAGCAGTTCCCAGACTCCTGCAGTTTCTTTAGAGAATTGACTCGGGGCGGGGCAGAGGGGAAGAAGGGAGAGGAGAAAGGACAGAGGGAATATTGGCAGCTATACCAGAATCACAATAACATAAACTAAGCACAGCAAACTACTTATTGCCTTTGTTAACAAAAATTATAGTAGCTATAGCAACAGAAGGGGGCGGGGGGG
>NW_009235548.1:30890-35997 GCF_000690835.1 Fulmarus glacialis
GGGGGGGGGGCAAAAAAGCCCGAGACTTTTTAAAATCCCCAAAGAACACAGCTTTCTAATATGGAAAAATCAAGATTTATTGCACCAGCAGCTCCCACAAGGCAGGGCTATAGTAGTGCACAATGGTTTCAATTAAAAGCACGAATCATTAACCAGTGCAGCTGGGCTTAGTAGTTGGCAGACAACATCATCTCTTCCAGTGAGCCATGACTTCTTCAGGGACTGAACTAGCTTCTCTTGCTGTGTGATGTGCCCTTCAGTGCTGTTTCTGGTGGCTTTACCTCACATCCTCTGTCAAGCCCTGCGACAGAGTGACTAATGCCACTGCTCAACAGAGAAAATAGGGGAAAAAACTCCTTTGCTCGAGTCCTGTGCATATATACCTTGCCAGCCGTCACACACTGATACCTCTACGGGCACTGCCCGCGGCACAGCCCTGCACTGCACACTCAGCAAGCATCTCAGAGAGAAAAGCATTTTGGTCCCCTGCTGCCTGTGTGTATTTTCCTTCTCAAATACACACACTCGCAAGCTCAAAGAGGGGAGGAATGTCTGGCACTTCTGCGGTGACTATCTGGCAGAAGCACCACTCCATTTTCTGGCAACTTGACCAGGGTCTTGAACAATTATTTCAGTTCCTGATTCAAGCGCTGGAGACAGAAGATCAAGTTACATTTCTCTCCAGCCATCAACACTAATTCAGTTTTCACTAAGTCAGTCTTGCTGGAATTTCTTCACTCTTCCACACTAAAACAAAAAAGGAAAGTGTGAATCAACACTGAAAAGCCATTAGAAGAAACATCAGGAATTTCAAGAGTTGCCCTTCAAAAATATAAAAAACACCAATAAGATCCAATAACGAAGAAGCTGTTTCTTCCTAGAAGGAATATTTTTATAAGTTAAAATTATGAAGAACTGAATCTATTGCAAAGGAAATGGTACCACGGTCCTCAGTTATATCCACTGGCTTCGTAACTACCGTGTAAATAAGCTTTCTTCTCTTACTTAGAAGCTGGTTTGTGAATTTGTAGAGAGCATCTTCCTAGCTATCACTCAGTCACAGGTGTACACAGATGTCAGAAGAAGAGGTGTGTTTCTCAAGAAACTAGTTCAGCTCCCACAGCACTGACCTTTGTCATCTGCATGAAAGGAAAGTTTCAGCAAGCTACCACAAGCGTAAGTGTTATAAATCTCCTTTCATCAGGCCTCCAACCACTAGACAGTGAAACAACTGGAAACACTTAAACCTGTTTTAACATTCCTTGTAGTAGGAGGTAGTGAAACACCCACCCACCCACCCGAGCTGATTGCAGCCACCTAACCGCTATGGACTATGGCTCCTGCCAACAGAGGGTTTCTGTTGAGGCTTCCTGGAGAAACAGCCGTTCCCAGCAGAGCAAAGAAGCCGGGCAGCGGCTGCAGACACGCTAGCTCTGTTCCCGTGTACGCTGCATTCACAGTGGCAGAAGGGAGCGAGGGGGTTTTAGACAGAGGCAAAACAAAAACAAACCCACAAACAAAACATGAATGATACCAAATACTTTTAAACCTTTCCACGCTGCGAGATGGTATTTGATGATTTGAAAGAGCTTCTCCTCTTTCCTTTTATGAAAATGATTTACGTACTGCTGTGTACATGACAAGTTAGAGACCTCTCAAGAGCCCAGCCGCTGTTCCAAAGAACTTACACTTCTATGATAGGAATTTCATAAATGAAGGCTCTAACTATCTTCCCAGATGCAGGCTTGAATAGACCCACTGTACTGGTGAGTTCTGCTGAGGGAACAATCCTTCTTCACAGTCTGCAGTGCAGGAGTAAACCTGATGCAGAGCAGTGTTACAGAGTTAACCATTTCATTCTTTCATTGGAGAGGACCAAGACGCGCAGCAGCAGTCAGACGAGCAGCACCGCCCCTGAGCCCTGCAACCAAGACCCCGTCACACGGCCTCGTGCAGACTGCTCCCACGCTGCATCTTGCACGGGTGATTCAGACCTCCCAAATCCCACTTCTCTGCTCACATTGCATGTCTTAACAGCTGTACTGCCGGGGAGCGCACGAGAGTACACAGCCTCAAAAATGCATCAAGAGGAAAGGGTGATCCCACTCCCTTCCATTCAGCTGTGTCTGGGCAGAACAAGTAGCCAGTGCATTCAGGAATAGGGTCCTCTTTCTTGTTTCCAGATTAGCTGCAGTGCCATAATGTGCTATCGCTTATGTTTAACAATATTAAAACGTGTAACATGAACTTGAAATATTTGTGTGAAATGATTAATTTTATCCAGACAGCATTTGGAGTGTCACTCTGGCACCAGCATTTCTACCCAAAGTTTTAGCACGGGTGTTCCTACTTTAACTCAGTTCAAAACTGTGAGTAAAATATAATTTAATAGCAATTTGATTTTGCAGTGATCTCATTGAAAAGGCATATCCAGCATTGCCTTTGCAACACAGAAATGGCCACAGGATAAGCCTGAGGGACATAGATTAACACTCAGATCAGATACAATTTCAGGCCCTTCTCCCTTGCAGGGAATGTTTTGGCCTCTCGCCAAGCAGCAAGCATTCCACACACAGTAGGGTAAATTTGGTATAGCACCCGTATGGAAATATCTTCTTCAAGACAAGGCCAGGGTGTAAAAACTATTATCTAAACACATCTGCTCTCTCACTCCAAAAGTGAATGAGCCTACAGCAAAGTTTGACTCAAACTTTCCCCATCTCATGGGAGCCCATATTTGAGCAAACTTTCAAATGGTAGTGTTGTACATCCCGACACTGAAGCTGGCATTCATCTTCCTTTTCTTCTTTCTTACACATTTAAGCTGAATGCAGCAGAGGTCTAATTTGAATCTGCTCCCTATAAAAAACAGTATTTTTATTGTCTCTTTTAAAGTGTGGTTACTATAGAAAAGTAACTCTGCATCAACCTGACCTTCAGAATTACACCTGTCTACTCCCAACACAACACATCAATGAACAAAAATGTCAAAACATATTTTGTTATGATCAATCATAACACACAGTTCACTTAGCGAAAGGGCAAAGCTGAATACTACTCTGCTTTCACACAGTTTATGCTTACGCAGTTGTCAGCTAAACTCTAGTTTCAGACACTACTTTGCTAGTGTTCGTAGAGGATATCAGAAATGAAATCGTATCCCACATTCTCTCCTGTCTCTTACTCCTTCACTGTTCCTCCTTCAGTTCAGTTGTATGCACACTTTCCAATACCAGTAAGCAGAGAATTGAAAATGTGCATCTACAAATTGTCAAATTATTACAGATACCTGGGTTTGTGCAGCTATGCACAGTTATATATGCACAATACTGCACACACAATTTGTTAATAAACTTCACAAACAAAACTTGTCTTCCAGCAAGTAAATTATCTAGAATAAAGTATACACAGAGAGTATAAATAATGCTTTCCTACTAAAATTTCCATCGTCATCATAAACCAAATAAGGCCTGTGAGGCTTATAAAATCTATTAAGTGAAAACTGTTCAGTTTCAACTTCATGTGAATATATTTTTTCCTGGGTTTGATTAACGAACAAATCTAAACATTCAAGACAGAAATTAATCAGTTTTGTCTGGCATGAAGTCTGCATTACCAAATTCCACATGGTTTCCAGTTGATACCACAAACTTGGCCACAGTTCATTCAAAACTCAGTCCTAGTCCTCCAAGAGGTAGGTAAATACCTGTGAAACTTTTTATGATGCCGGGATGGTGATTTGTATTACAGAGGCAGATAGAATCAGACCTGTGCCTAGCACATAGCGGGCAAAAGCTGACTAACAGCAGATTTCATCCTGCTAGAAGAAAATAAATGCCTTTGTGACTCCAAAAGGTAATGATTTATGAGATTATGAATACTCTTCAAATATCTTTTGTGACTATCTACTCGTCTGATGATTGCAAGGTGGGGTATTTTAACTTATAATTTGCCTTGAAATTTGTAGGCATTATAAATGCACCAGGATTCACAGGTTCCTACAGAGCACAAATTCCTGCAGTTTCCTGATAGAATAACTGCATCTCTTTTCTGGTGTGTGCCTAATATCTGTGACAATCTGAACTCCTACCTCATTTTCACCAAACCTTTTCCTCTTTAACCTGAAGGAAGAATGCACAGTGGGACATCCATATACAAGGTGTTTTCTTTATCCTATGTTTTAGATGCAAGAGTCATGCTAAGGATCCTTTTTCTGATCCTAGGAAGTCTAAGGGTGTGAAAAACATGAAATTCAGTTTAGCTGAATCTTCACAGCAGCTACACTCCAGGTGGGGCTCTAAAGAAAACACATGTATGAAGATGGTTTGAAGTTTGAGGGCTTTTTTTCAAACCGCAGCTTAATTTTATGGCACAGTTTCAAGGTATTATCTCCGCTGTTCCAGACATCTGTATTTTCTTAACCATTTGACCAGTCTTCCTATTAAAAAGACAATACAGTTGGAGTTTCTGTGAGCGACAAATTCTCCTCGTACTGTAGCTGTACCACCAAAATGTCAAGCAACTGTTCTGCTCAGTTCTCACAGAAGCAAGTTTTGGCTCTTCCAGTTTTAATGAGAAAACTGGAGCCACAACACAAAAAACGAGAACCCTTTGGTAACACAACCACACCCCACTCATATTCTGCTCTGTGCCCAATATCCCCACCCAGCCACATATACACAACAGAGAAATACCAGCTGTTGAAGCTTTGCAGATAGCAACTCCAATATTGTGCCATTTTGGACTTTCTCCTCAAAGGATCACTCCACTCCCTTCTTTTATAGGGTCGGGATTTCTTTTCTTGGGGAGATGCATATTTGGGCATGGAAAATAGCTGTGGGCATGAACAATGGGGAAATAGCATTTATAAACTGAAATAAAGGCTTTCAATTGTGGAAACAGCTGGAGGGAGGAATGAATCTTATGAATAACATAGCCGAAACTGAACAGACTGTTGACAGCGAGTTCTTTCAGATGCTAACTATGGCTACGCTCTTACATGAGAGTACAACACTTAAATCTATAACTAAAGAAGATTTAATGCACAATGATGTATTGAGGATTTTCTGTTTTACTATGCTGAGATTAATTGGTCCATCCTTTCCCT
>NW_009235548.1:36028-67766 GCF_000690835.1 Fulmarus glacialis
GGGAAGAGAGAGTAGCTTCTTCCGCATTTTGCGTACTTAACAGTGCTATACAAGTGTTAGAACGAGCGTTCGTTTTCAGTGCTATGTGAGAGGTATAGTATACCTGTGCCAACATAGAGATGCTCCCTGAAAGAAAACACACGCTACTTGGAAGTCTTTAACATGCTGACACATACGGTACAATCTCTATGTGGGTGCACATAAGACTATTCAAAGGCAGTTTTGCAAAGCACCAAATGAACCTTCTATGCAGGAACTACAGCATGGGCAACTGAACATCCCAGAGGTAAGTACAGCAGCTTGGCATCAAAGGAATGCATATGGGCATGTATCTGCCTACAGGTGAAGTAGAGCCAGGCTTCTACTTCTTCCAACCTCTCACTGCTTTTATCTCCTCCCCGCTCATTTGATTTGGTGCCTAACATCTGTTGTCCTACTGCTGAAAGAAAACAGACTACCACCAGACACCACTGCTCCAGGCAAGTACCAAACACTACCTTCATACAATTCTCAGAAACGCTTGACAGAAGTCTTATTTCCATGCCCAGCAATGGTTTGTGTACTCCGGAGCCAAAGTATCATTGAAAGTCAATAGCATGCAACTGTGTGAATCATTTAGGTGCTTTTGAAAAGGTGAATCACCCTCAACACAGCTAATATAAATTGGTTGTTATCCGCTTTAAGCAGGCAATTCATTCAATGCAAAAGTATTAAGCTAGGCAGTCAGCCTAGGGCATATGTGCATAGGCACCTTTGAGGGAGCATCCGCTGACCATCATGTTTCTCAAAAGATATTTTTCACTCCTGCCTCACAGAATGAGGCTTTCAGACATCAAGAAGGAATCACACTTCTTACAAGAAACAAGAGGGAGACTTCAAGTGTATGTCATTCAATACAGCATCTTTTCAGAGTAACTCCACAAGAGAATGCCCAATGAAAACAGACAGAAAACACGGAGCTAAAATTCCACATGAGGAAACACCTTAGTAACCTCTTGAAATGTATTACAAAAATCTTTCAAAACACTGTCAACAAGGTACTTTACCTATGCTAAGGACAAGCACATCTATTTGAATAAAAACTTTTCTTTTTCTCATGGAAAAAATAAGCTATTTGCCAGCTAAACCTTTTCCTTCAACGCTACCCTGCTTCAGCCAAGCCCCATTATTCATTGTGCTGTTAGACAACAAGATTGCTTTGATGTCAATGGATCATACAGAAGACTTAACACAGTAATCTGTCTGAAAAATTCAGTGGAAAGGTCAAGGGTAAACCAAGGTAAAAAGGGTTTACTCAGATCTAATTTAGTCAAGAGCTTTACTTGTTTCACATAAACCCAAGAAGTTTATCAACTTTTGATTGTATTTTATCTAGCACTACATAGTGCAAAACCTCCATCTTCTGATATTACTACTGCCTGACTTGTCCAGTCACCTGGATACTCAACGATCTAAGGAGAAACAAAGACTAAATTAGAAATACTCTTGTCCATAAATGGGCTGTACAGAGGGCACCTTGCTTCTTAATTAGTTATTGAGTTTAAGATTACAGGTTCATGTTTCAGAAATGAATCGCTACACAGACATGAAGATGGGGAAAGGACATGGCCAGGATTACAGAAAAACACAATGCCCCAAGAATTGGGAGCTACTTGCTTTTTGATCTGGAGAATTGTCCCTACTGATAAAGCTGTCAGCCCAAAAGCTTAGTGAAATCAGCTTACTCAAAAATCAAGCATTTTAGTCTGCTTGCTCAGTACACTTGCAATTGAAGCAGCATTTCTAGTTTTTTTGTGAACAATAGTAGTTCGCAAGTAGGAAAGGTGCACTGTTTCAACACCTGTCTATTTGACAGTAACGTTCTCACAGAATATACTCTTTGTGCCAACAGGTTGAATCCTGAAGTACTTTTATTCCTGAAAACAACAGTTTTGCCTGAATGATTAAGGGCCCCTATAGCTTCCACTAGGCATCAAAGGGAGTTCAGGCATCTGAACTTAAGGCCAAGGGCCACTGTATTTTAGTCTGAATCTTATTTCTAAGGCTTGCTTTAAAGTGAGTTCTACAAGCTCAAAAAAAACAATCACAGGAACTGGGGAGGGGAAAAGAAATGTTGATTTTGAACGAAGGGATCCAAAGGCCCTGTTCGGACTGGGCAAGTAATTTGAGTGTTTGTCTTAGCCGACAAGTGGCATTTTATTATATGCCCTCGTTTAGGGCTGTGGGGAGATGAAAGGTTCCACACAGACATGGGGAGGCAGGGGAGGTGAGGTAGGGTCTTCCTAAGCATACGTTACGAATGAAGATAGGTATGGCTGTAGGAACATCAGCATGCCTGCTTCGTATGGACACAGCAGACAGACAGACAGGCAGTTCATCAGGTTTATAGTCCAAAGGACATGACAGAAACAATTTTACACTGACTGAATCTAAAACAAGCTCCTACTTTCTGTACAGATCTCTTTGAAAGCTAATCAGCACATTTAGTCTCAGTTGCTTCTCATTATCATTCTCACCAAAGTCCCCAGTAATCCCTTAGAATGTGGGCAAAACACAGGGTTTGGGTTTGTTAGGGTTGGGGGGTGTGAAAACTAAAGTTCTCTCTGGGCACTATAAAAAACAAAAAAAAAATCCCGACACCACCTTTCTAAGACAGTGAACAGACCTTAAGAACTAGTTTCAGAAGAAGCTACTCTATGATTAAAAATTTTGTTTGGAAAGTAGTCAAGTTATGGTTCATGGACAGAAAAGCATAAAAAAAATCTACATTGGTACTACCATTAAGAAACCAAAAATAGAAATGTATAGACAAATAACTATTTAAACTAATGCTTTGGCAATAGAAGAATTTTAAAACACCACTTAACAAATGGATTTGACCCAGATTCCGACCCTCTGTTTTAAAAGAACATTCTTGAGAGCAATTCACAAGCATGTTGGTTCTCATAATTTATCTCAATTGTGTAACAATTTTCAAAGCTTCACTAAAAAACTTGCAACATCCTTTCCCAACTTTGCTGCCTGCACACCTCCTTACTAGTAAAAGGTATTAAGGGAACCTAAACTAAAGCAGAAAACAAACAAAATTTAAAATCATAATCATCAGCTGAAAGGGAAAGGCGGAAGTAACTCTTCTACAAAGAAAGTAACGAATCCAAAAGGTCTGCCAGTGCAGTAATCCTAACTCCCTCTGCCACTTCAGATAGTCCCTAGTTCTTGTGACAACGTTGTTGTCAGTCTAAATTGCTGTTTGCTTGTCTTCTGATTCTTGTCCCTCTTCTTTTCTTCAGTTCATTTATAGAGAGATATCAAAGCTCCTCACAGCCTTCATTTGCTTTGTTTTTGCAAAGCTCCATTCCTCTGTTCATTTTTTGGTCCTCTGTGATGGTAAACATCCTGATAGCTATTCTCTGTGCTTGCTCCAGGTCAAACATGACCTGTTTGAATGTGGATGAACAGAATCACCCACAGCATGCCAGAGGCAGCCTTGTCTGTGCCTCTCCACCAACAATATGCACATTAGATCAGGTTTGCCATTTTCACCCCATTTTGTCACTAATCAGCACACCCAGGTTCTTGTCCTCATCTTCAGGTGATGGCACTGCCATGCCATTTCAGTTACTTCAGTCGGAAAAATCACCAACTCAGCTGTGGAGGAGGAGCAAATTTAACTACATGGTCCTTTTAATGAATATTTTAATGGAGATAATGGATGAAACCATCTCAAGATGCTCATGTGGCAGTTCATTAATAACCTCCCTACAACACGATATTGCTCTCTCAGCACTAGCCTTATCTTTTCATCCTTACCAAGTCACCTCCCAGTTGCTCTACTAATTCCAAATCTCTCTCACACAGTAGTTTCCACTGTGGTTCTGCTATCAAGCAGAAGTCCAAAGAGAACAAATCTGCCACTTTCCTGCCTCTGGAATAGAGCTATCAGAGGGAGCTATCAGATTAGTCAGCACAATCTACCTTTTACTTTTAAACTCCAAGACTCCACATAGCCTTTCCTTCCAAGTTTGGTTTATCATGATCAGAATCACCGGCCTGCATTTTCTCTCTTCTGCAACACAGATACCATATTTGCAATTTCTAAGCACATGGTAGAAGTCCTGCCCTTAAAGGTTTGTTGCCGGACCAGCTGTTTTCACGTGCCTTTTATTCTAGTATTTCTTCTTTGCTTCCATGGTCAATCTTATCCGTCAGTTCGACATTATTCATCACCCCCTTTCACTCCCTTGGGAATGGAGGCAGAGCATAGTTTAGTTTCTGCATATTCTGTACAGTCACTAGTCACCAACCCATTCTTCCCATATTAACTATACCACCTATCCCATGCCTCTTTCCTACTTCTGTTTTCATACATTTTGGGGGGAAAACTACTTTGTTTTGTTTTAATATCCTTAGAAGTGTTTAATCCAACTTCACCTCTGGCAGTCCTTACTTTGTATTTATGCTGCTTGACCTCAAAAATGCACCTTTATTTCCCCATGAGTTTTTATCTCTTTTCATTGTAGACTTTTCCTATTTCTTCTCTATGGCTCTTCCCTGGGACTCCCTTCCTGAGACACCAATTCCTGGTGGCTCTAGAGTCCCTAACTTCAGGAAATTCCAAGGCCTACTTCATATTTAGGTACCTGTCCAGTTCATCCCAGCTCATGTTACTAATTAGTTGCTATAGCTCTATCACAATTTGCTCTTTGAAATAAGAAACCTTGTTACAGAGCCATTTTTAATTCTTCCCATTTATTTTAAAAATAAGAGTAATTTATGTTTTAAAAGACTGCTTGAGCATTCTTTTTGACCAAAGCTCTACATCTCCTTATTCATCACTAAAACCGAAGCAAAACCAAAACTCTCTCTTGTTAGTTAAGTAATGAAGAAATTCCTAGACATCAATAAACATGTGGGCCCTGTATTATTAGCAGTATTTTTCTCCTATTTTGCTGCAAAAATAATGCACAGACCACAATAAATTAGCATTTTCTGAAGAATCTTTCTCAACAATATCATAATCTGTGCTCATAAGTTTACTATTAACTGAAAATCAAAGAGGCAAATTCTGTTTCCAGCTGCCTGAACTAAATGCAGACTAACTCAGCTGATTTCAGTATAGGTAAATTGAATTCAGTTGATGAGACAGGATGAAACACTTCACTCCTAGGCTTTTGCTGGGATGGGCAACAACACCTCTTTCAGAACAACAGGAAAATGGGAAATTCTCTGCAGAGGTAGGCCACCATACTTCAACAGAGTCCAACATACAAACAGTCATTTACGTCTGCTTGCCCAATATGCATAAAGACACTGTTAGCAAACTGGTCAAAATGAGCTGCTTGTATTGTCCCTATCCTTCCACTTCTCTCAGGTGCAACTCAAACAGCTGCTTTTGAAAATCTTGCCCGTGTCTCTGCTTTTATTCCAAACTCCACACACTGTTACTTAGAAAATATTTTCTATTAGCTCAAAGAAAAAAAATCTGACATTTTTATGCTTTAAAACTATGACCTAGCAAAACCAGCTAAGAATGAAGAAAGACATAAATATATCCTTAAAATAGAACTTACCTTTTCTCAGCCAAAGTTGCAGGAGCTCAGTATCTTTAAATATCACAGTGAGAAAGAATAAATTAAAAAATTTAAGTTTCCAGTTAACAGATATAAAATCACACCTCAAACTTTTTGCCTAAGCTTTTCTTTTCTCATCTCATTTTTGTTTCTGTCAACATTATAACATAATCCATCTGAGAGGTTTAAAACTAAATGGTTTTAAGCAGTGGGTGAAACCACAGTATGTTAACTGACAGGAGGTTTTGGCTCCTTCTTCATCTTTAAGCATCTATTTCTCAGCTGCTGTTTCTCTGCAGCAGGGGCTAGAAAGTTTATAGACTTCCATCCAAGACTCCTAATTTCCTAATACATGCTGCTTAAGCATGTTATGACTTGTTTGTTTCTTTGATAACTACATTATTGTCTTCCAGCTTGTCCATCTGAATATAATCAATACTAATTCACATTTACTACAGCTAGGGGCTTTCATCTAAATGATTGTATCAGATGATAGTAAGCAATGCAATAGCTGAGATGCCATCTAGCAGAGTTATCCCCATCTGACAGGTGACAGAGCTGATGCACAGGTGATGACCATAAAACATGACATGGATAGTGAGAAACGGAGGCAAAGCAGAAATACAATTGTGATACCTCTAAGCATTAGACATTTCTCCTTGATCTAAATATAAAGCTATTTTCAGTATGTAAACTGCAGACAACAGTTTCTAACCTGTTTCTTTTCAAAAATAAAATGTTTTTCCTATGGCATATACTCCACAGCCATCTCCAGTGCAAGAGATTTCATATTTGAACAATATGAACAGTGGAAGAATGAAAGCTTATAAAATACGTATCTTTGTCTATGTTGGAAATAGCACAATTCCAAACCAGAGACTAATACTGAAATACAATCCAGGGGCTGTGCTTCCATTCATAAACTGTTCCATTCGAACACAGGGGCTGCAATGAATTTTATCCTCATGTTCAATCAGAGAGCCACAATTTATTATAGTGCTGCACTTTTCAGTTTCAAAACCATATCCCTAATATTTTTCCCTGTCAAGTCCAATGGAGGTTAGCAGACTTCTCAACCAGGATCATCCATAAAGGGAAAATGCAGCAGAATCCAACTGCCCGGAGACACAAAGAAGCAAGTCCAGTTATGTACCACATGACTAAAAGAAAAGGAAACCTACTGCATACACACAGCTCCAACTGTTTAAGCTGGAAAGGCATCAGAAAGGTCCTTTCGTGAGTAACAGCGTAAGTGGGATCTCAAATGTGTTTACTTCAGTTCTGCCTCTAACTCACCACTAGATGGTCTATACAGCAGGCTAGCTGTATTACTCCTGTGTAATATCATGGTAATGCTCCTTGACAACTTCAAACCTCAAAATAAATAACCAGTGCTTCCCATTCATTGCATATTCTGCAGCTGAGATATGCCACAAAGGTACCGGATTATTTACACCAGTTAAATTTTCAGAACTGTCTCAGGAGCCTCCCTAGCTTCTCTAGGGAGTCATTACCCTCTGATGTCGAAATTAAAAGGAAATTGGGATCCAACAACACTGGTCAGTATGACCAATTTCAATCTATAGGTTCACTGCTTTTTGCAGCATTTGCCTCCAGTTTTCCACAGTGTCTTAAAATATTTCTCTGGTAAAAAGACCACACCAAAAATTGCAACAGACCTGACAAAATTTTTGACAATAGTTACCTGCATACAGCAAGATGAGAGAAGCATCTGGTGCCAGGATACCACAAACTAAAAGCAATTCAAATAACTACAACAAAACCCCCATCAACTCCTGGGCTAGCACAATTTCTACCTTTGGGAGGGGAAAAGGAAAAAAGGAAAAAAAAACATAAAAGGCACAAACCCTTTAAAATTGGTAACATGGTCCTTGAGCCCAAGAGTGAAATCCAGCAATCCAATCTGTGATTTAACATGTAATTTCTAAATATTCATTTTTCTCAAAAAGTTTATTGCACTAGAAATCTCTAACTTGATCAGAATATACTCATACCATACAACAAATCAGATTTCCACAGTACATGGAGAAGTAGAAACTAGACTTAACTTAATATAAACCTTTAAATGAAGTCAAAGGAAATTGTGACAGCCATCAGGTACAGAATTCTTCTACAGTAAAGTTTATTAATTTGTTAACTATTAACCAAACTTTCACATGCCAGTAGAAAGCTTTCCATTTGATAAGTTAAAAGCATGTGTTTTGCCCAGTGTAAAACCACAGCCACCTCTCTTTTGCATAGCATTCTTACATTTTATCTACTTGGTCACCTAATAACATGTACAGTGAATCAGTCTAGATCCCTTCAAGTCTTCAAACTCTCTTTGACTGACACTGGGTAATTGTTTTACAGGATGGATGACAATTTAAAATGAACCCTGCTTTGACTATAGTTGCTGTAGAATCTCTTTTTTAAACTCAGCTCTGAATGCCTTTGTTTGTAACTAAGGTAGGAAATATTTTAGCACAGCAGCTATAGCACCATCAGAAGAAGCTTCACGATCTATTTTGGAAGACAATATGGCAAAAGAACTGTGATGCATTTTCATTTACCTCTTGGCTACTGCTTCTTCCAAAGTTTCTGTCCAAAGACAGCCAAGACCAAGTTCTATGAATCATTGCTTGAATAAGATCTATTATTCAATTATTTTTAAAGCCTTTCCTTTCCTTATTTCTTTAGAGCCTTACACACCTCTTACCCTTCAGGGCGTTTGTCCTCATGTCTTTCCCACAATTAGAAGTGCAGGCAATTTCTTTCCTACCCATTAACAGCTTTCAGATTGAGAACTGAATACAATATCCTGCACAGCCCCTTTGGATATACTCCTTTTTATCTAGGGAGAGAGGAAGAAGAAAAATCTGTATAGTCACCTATAGCCACAGTTTTCTGAGACCCGATCTGCTGCTTTGTGTACATCACAGACCTATTGCCCCTAATCTAGGGGCAAGTTAACTCCCCTCACAAAGATATTTGTCACATTTACCTTTACTTGAATATCTAAGATTATTATATAGCCTCAGATATGAAACTGCAAATGTATAAAATCATAGAATCGTTTAGGTTGAAGAAGACCTTTAAAATTATCAAGTCCAACTGTTAACCTAACACTGCCAAGTCCACCGCTAAACCATGTCCCTAAGCACCACATCTACGTGTCTTTTAAACACCTCCAGGGATGGTGACTCCACCACTTCCCTGGGCAGCCTGTTCCAACGCTTGACAGCCCTTCTGGTGAAGAAATTTTTCCTAATATCCAATCTAAACTTCCCCTGGCACAACTTGAGGCCATTTCCTCTTCTCCTATCATTTGTTACTTGGGAGAAGAGACCAACACTCACTTCACTACAACCTCCTTTCAGGTAGTTGTAGAGCGCAATAAGGTCTCCCCTCAGCCTCCTCTTCTCCAGACTAATCAACCCCAGTTCCCTCAGCTGCTTCTCATCAGACTTGTGCCCCAGACCCTTCACCAGCTTCGTTGCCCTTCTCTGGACACGCTCCAGCACCTCAATGTCCTTCTTGTAGTGAGGGGCCCAAAACTGAACACAGGATTCGAGGTGCGGCCTCACCAGTGCCGAGTACAGGGGCACGATCACCTCCCTACTCCTGCTGGCCACACTATTTCTGATACAAGCCAGGATGCCATTGGCCTTCTTGGCCACCTGGGCACACTGCTGGTTCATATTCAGCTGGCTGTAGACCAACACCCCCAGGTCCTTTTCCACCAGGCAGCTTTCCAGCCACTCTTCCCCAAGCCTATATGATCCACCTAGCTATGTTTAAGTAGGGGAAACTTAAAATTTAACTGTAAAACATGAGCAGCTTCAAAAAGTGTATTAATTGGAAGGTTTTGATGATGGGGAAAGAGAAAATCTCTCTCAACTGAACAGTCGTTCTACTGAACATCCCTCTTAATTTGTATGGTGCAGACGCTCCTCCCTTACCCTGTTGCTTTCTTCACTTTTTTTTTCATCTCTTGTTGTTTTCTTTTCACTGCTCTTCAGTTTCACGACTGTGAAGGAATGCTGCTCAAAGCCCCATGACTCCCAAATGGATCCACTTTGCCTTTGCTGATCCAGCTTCTGCACAGCTCAGAAGGACAACTTGGTTTCAATTTCTCTTTCCATCTAAAATGTTTACATTTCTCACTGTAGTGAAATGGCTACATAGTTGCCAACCTGAAAATAAACTTTTCTGTCTGAAAAAAGTAAATAGTTTCTGTTTGACCAATGACACTAGAAACAGTTTGAAGATACAGTATTTTAGCCCACAGGGGAACACAGAGGGTGCATACAGGAACACCTTGCAAAGGTGCTTACAGGATTTGAGTTCTGCTTACAGAGCACTCAGGACTGCAACATTTCTGGAAGCCAGTGGGACCTCAGAGCTTTTGAGAACATTGTCCTCAGACCCCAAAAAGCACAGTTAGAGCAGATTTCCAGGTATCTGTTTAGTGGAACTGCCACATCCATCAACAAACCAAATTAATTTTTATTTCAATGGAACTTCAAACTGCTTCTTACAATTTTAAAATTTCCTTGTACAATCGAGTGCTCAAATACATCAGAAAGCTGATCCTGTGTGTCTTTAGAGGACCCTTGTGAATTTGAGAAATGATTTTGCCTCCAAACTGGGTCATCACATTTAGGCTGTTCCCTGGCTACTGCAGAATATGCTACTACAGGGACTGAGAGACCTAGCATTACAACAGCCTGAATATTAATTCTCCATCTTATTCCTTATGAGTCCCACCATTTTTTGTTTTGGCTGCTACTACATCAATACAAAGAAAACCTGTCTCAGAATGAAAACGTCTGTTTTCTCCCTGTATGACTACACTCAAAAGAAACAATAATGAAAGGTATAATACAAATTTACAACAAATTCCTAACTATCTGTTCATGTTCATCATTAAGACCATAACTCCAAGCGACGGTGATCCCTCAGTTCCCAAGGAAGATGACTCAGTCACTTATATGGGAATACTGCCTGGGCTTCAAACTCATTTTTCTGGGGGAAGATCTTAAAGGCAGAATAAAAATTCCAAAGTAGGATACAGATAGCTAAGAGACGAAGCACTTTTTCACAGTTCTTAGAAGCTGGTTTTCTACTTCCCCGCCTGCACTGCCTGCAGGAATGTGCTGGCTACAGAAACACAACCAAAGTGCAAACTTCCCATTGAGATACAGGATGGAGAGATTTTGTAAGTAATGCATTTTTAGGCACAGATTTGTGATGGGACTGGGAGAAAGTAATTAGCAAATGGATATGCATTGATTCATTCTCCCTTCCTTTTAACCAAAAGATAATTAATGGCTCTTCGAAATCAAAATGTGTGTATCTTTTGGAGAGCTACAGATAGAAAAAGGCGGTATTCTACTAATTCAACAGTGATGCTTATGAGGCATGATTTTTATTAACCCAGTTATTAATACACCCACTACCTCAAACTTAGCCACAGATTAGGACTTAGCATACTGAACACTATACAAACAAAACCCAAAACGTTAGTCTCACTTAAGTAGTTTCTCTTCAAACATTATGGCAACCTGAGTTTGCTATGATGTTTTCACACAGTTTCTCACACCATCACTGCATCTCGGAAAGGTGCAATGGAAGAGGTAACTTGCTGGGACTGACTGTTACTAGGAGAGGAAGAAAACCTTGCAGTAAACTTCATGAGTCAACTAACGCTTCATTTTGCTGTAGTTTTGAAAAAGAATATACAATATGATTGGTAATGCTGCATACCACTGCCACCAGCTGCCCTTCAGCTCACAGCAAAGGTTCACAAAGTACAAAATTGTTGTCAACTCCTTTTGATCGGCTGTCCTCAAATGATGCCTCTTCTACTTTCAATGCCACAGGCACAACAGAATCTCAAATCTTGCAGAGAAATACTTCATTCATTAAGCATCGCCTTCCCCTTCTTAATAAGTCTTTTCCCCTCTTTCTCAAAATAGAGATTTGCTTTTACTTTAAAAATGTAAACCAAAAGGTATTCCGTCACAAAATACCCAGCTATGCTGAGGTACATAGCATTCTTTGAGAACGAACATATTTCCATCCCTTGTCTTTCATTCTCCTACTGACTATGCTTGATCAGTCATGAAGATGATTTGTTTCCTCTCTCTAGCATTGCTCCCATGGAGATCAGGAGAGTAGACATCTGCCATTAGTACACGACAAATTTTGTCTTTCTGAGGTATATCCTGATTTCTTATAGACACGAGCTATAAAATAGGATTCACATGTTTCACTTGGCAGCTTTGTCTAGAATTGCTTAAAAATGCTTAAAAAGCATTGCTTAAAGTCAATGCTTAAAAAAGCATTGACTTAATTTATAGCAGTAACTGCACAGATAATAATTATATTTATTACTCATTGTTTTAAAACAAATATATTCTCCTATGTGTGTTTCAGTCAAAGTCATCACCTTAGAGTCTGGAATGACACAACTGTGGCACTATAAACAATAATGCACTAGTGAGCAGCTGAAGCATCACCATTTCTATCTCAGAGATAATACTGGAAATCTCAAGCCAGAGAGTTACTCAGTACTGCCTGTGCACAGGCTTGCTGCAGTCAAATGAGATGGTCAGTCCCAGAACATAGTCTTGAACTAAGTAGGTTTGCCTTTACTCTCTTGGAAACCTCTCTTGGGCAAAGTTAGGAAGTCCCAAACAAAAGCGTCTACCTGGCTTGGAGATAAAATCTTCCTGGTGAGAGTTTTACTACTTGGAGTCTGCTAATACAGATAGCTGAGTTGAGCAGTAATTCATACATACATACATTATACGCGCACACACGGAGCTATCAGCTAAACTGCACAAGAGTGGTGTGTAGCACCAGGATTCAACCTCATGACCTTCTGATACAAAGCCCTGGGGTCTATCACTTCAGTTAAGAAAAACTCTATTACCTGCCAATATTAGCAAAGCTGCATTCTGTTTGCAGTTCCCTGCAGAGATGGACTGAATGCTTATAAGCAGATCGAATTCTACTCAGGAAAGCGCAATCATGTTATACTTCACAAAGCTCTGGAGCCCTCCTCATTTTCTTATTTATGTCATATTATGTAATTTATTCAACTAGTATTTCCCTTCTTTTACCTTCCCTGCATAAAAGGGGCAAATATTTATATCCTGCTAGATTTCAAGATTGATACATTCGAGATAGAAAGAGACCTCTGCGTGTCTATAATTTTATCCTTTTTTTCCTCATTTTATGTATGAGTGTGATTTGGCATACAACATATTAATAGATAACCTACAGACAACAAACAGTTGCAGATTGCTTCATCTTGTAGTGTTCAGTGAGGAATTTCAAAGGGAGATATTAGTTGAATATAAATAAAATGCTCCTGCTTTTTTCTTTTTTTTTTTCTTTTCTTTTTTTTTTTTTTAAATAACTGCAACAGAACAAGTCTGACTGCTTACCCCACAGGTTCAACCCTGGCCAACGTACCTATCTGAATCTCCGTAACCCTTCTGCAAAAAAGCCAGTTTGATTCAAGGGTGCCCAAGCCTGCCCTGTAATAGTCAGAATACCGGTGCTTCTGCTCCGTTCCCCAAAACTTCAATCTGACCTTTACAGTTTCCTTAGTTGCTGAAACAATGAATAAAACTTCTTAACAAATGGAAAAAGGTATTAATTCATCACTGGTTCAGCCCCATACAGGAGGTACTGCAAATTACAGAGGAATGCAACTAGTCCTACCTGGCTGGTTCACATACAAAGAGCAGAATTGGTCAGTAACAAAGAGCAGGAAGAATAATTTTCTCTTCTTATCCATATGCTTTCCCGACTAGGGCCAGCAGGGGATTTGCTGGGGGATTTGCTGATAAAACACAGCTTTGTCACATTCGTCAGACCTGAGGCTGTCATGGAAACATAACTGATGTGACAACCGTTAATGAGCCACTGTCACAAGGGCAATCTGTCCAAGCCAACAGATTTGCTGCTCCTGTTCAGTAGTGGGCAGCAGTGAAACGGCCTAGCAGGCTCTCAACGTCACCCCACTGCCACAAGGTTTCTGGACTGTTTTGTTTTGGAAACACCATATGTCCATGTTACGGAAAAAATATTTTACAGGATTCCCAGTCTACAACAATGGGTTGGTTGGTTTGTTTTTAAATCAGATTGTAAGCAAATGTTGAAATGATGTGTTATGCTAAGCCAGAAGTCTGGGTTTTGACTTTGCTCCTTTTCTGCCCACCTTGCGGGAAGGCAACCACTCATCCAGAAGAATAATTACCTGTTAACGAAGTTTTCTTTCCTCTTTCACAGATAACCAGCTGGCTCTTTTCCTCACTCTTCCTCCAACCTACTCCTAGCACCTCCCTTTTCTACTCAGACTCAGGAGTAGCTGACTGTTCCCTCACTGCAAGCAACAAATTTCTCCTTTTCTCATGACAAATCATTTTTTTAATAGTAAACATTTTAATACTTCCATAAGCCAGCCTGTCATTCGGCAGCAAGAACTCATCCTTCTCAGAACCAGTGGTGGTTCACTTTGGAGTCTGTCCTGTCACTGTGTCCCCGAGGGGCACATGTGATGCCAGATCTCAGAAGACAGTAAGCCCACGTGCACTGCTGCTGTGGGCAAGGTCATACACCACACCAGCAGCACAACCGCCAAAAATGACATTACACACATGATACAACTCAGCAAGAGGCTGTTGCACAAGAGAGCTTTCCAGAAAATCCCGGACTGGCTCTCCTCCACTAAAGCCTCGGATCAGGGAAGGAGAGCCGTGCTTCAGCTGCCCAGGCCAGGAGCAAGGTCTTGCTTACAGGTGGCACACAAGGGCAATACTTTCCACAGGAAACAAAAGGGGCGGCCAGACAGCCACCTGTGCATGTCCGGGATGATACCACTCGACTTGCAACCTACTGTCATGTGCTGCTGCTAATAAAAGAACACTGAAAAATGTTTGCCCTTAGGTCTTCATACATTCCCAAAAACCAATCTGCTGCCCCGAGCATGAATGTAGCGGGGTCAGTGCAATGGTGAAACCCAGTCTGATGCACAGCGGAGCAGCTCTAATCCAGAGCATCAGCTGGTTACACAAAGCATATCCAGTGTCCAAAAAAGTGGGGGTTTTTTCTCCAGTTTTCCCTCTGAAACCAATTTGACCCTTCTCCAAAAACCAACACCAGAATGAGTCACTGAAATTATTTTTTAGGCATGTTTCTGAAGACTGAGTTGCGATACATCCCCTTCCCTAAGACAACGTGCCAGGAGCTCCCCTGGGGAGCTCTCCCAGGAACTACTAGGGGATCAACACAATAGGCTGAGCTGTTCAGCTTCTCACCTCCCTCAGCACGGGTTTGAACATGTTTACAGCAGAGTGTATGAAGATGGTTTTGTCCCCTACAAATCTTTTGGATAAACAGGATTGTGCTCTACATCAGAGATTTTTCTTTGTAACTTTAGTCAATACTTTCTTGGGTTGCCACTCTTAACAACTCGATCATAAAACAGCGCTCTCTGGAATACGCTGTTCAAATTAATCAGCTGTCAGCTATTCTCCTTTTAAAACTAATAATAGAAGGTCTGCATGGGCCTGTGAGAGACTGAAACATGGGAATGCGAATTGTGCAGCTGCAAATGTTTCCATACTGGTGCAGCTCTCAAATTGCTTTTTGCTCTCTACCAAGGAGGCATGAAATAGCATTGCAAGGAGCAGGTTTTTTGTACTGTCAAAATTGTCCAACTGTCCTCAGTATGTGCATAATGTGGTAAATGCTTAGTGATGCCTTTTAACTTTCAAGCACACTTTAAAGAGGGGAGGGATGTTCTGGTCATAAACCAACATGCTCAGCTGGACCAGGAGCACAGGATAATTTGATGGCTTGTATCCTTTGGATGCCAGCTGCACAAGGGATGCCAAACTGTGCTCTTGCTGTTGGCAGAAGTTTTAGCTCTGATTCACCTTCTTGTCATCAAACTGCAACAGGATGGGGAAAAAAAGGTTCAAGGGGGGAGCACTGTGTCTGACAGGATGGGGAAATGGGACTCCTTTGAACAGCCCCTCGCATACAGCAGTTTGGCTCCAAGTGGGCAGAGAGGATTAATGCTACATGAGGCTTGAACTCAGAATAAGAGCCGGCACTGGAGGAAAGCCAACTGTGCAACACTCCTCCAACTGCTTAGGGGACTCTGCTGTTGTCATGTGAAACTGAGGAACAACTGGGAGGCTCTGTTAAAAAAGCGCTCAGGGTAGAAGCACGTTTGCAAAGCCTGATGAAGGAACAAGAGCAGCACCTGCCTCTTCCAGGTCTGCCTGCAGCTAGTACTGTCAGGGGACTTTGTCTCTACCAGCAGTAGGTTCATTTTCAGCCTGAAAAATATTTCAAAAAGCCTCTCAGGCTTTTAAGAGAAAGAAGTAGTTTAAATCCCAGACCGGAAGCCTTAATTATAATGGATTTGTGTGAAAGTTGCCAGATCTCTCCCTGCTCTGTGATCAGGGCTGTGCCAAGAGTCTGCTTTGTGTCACACTAGCAACTGTGTTAAGTTCAGCAAAGTAACTGGGTCAAAGATGCAAAAGCAGAACAGAGATCACTGATTAGCACTAATGAGAGCCTGCACTGCAGAACAGAATGACAGTGCAATCAGTTCAAGGTTCTTGCTGTAATTACAAGGTAGCCACGCTCATATTCAGTGTGAGCTGCTCAGAACAAATCCTTTTGCACGTCACATTTTACACCTTAGAAAGTCACTCAGAGTCACCATGACCAGAAAACAGCACACGAGAGGAAACAACTGTGAGAACTAGTTGTTCATACTGCTGGAATCGAAATTAACTTATAGAAAATAAGGAAAGATTTGAGCATCCTCATAAGCAGCTCTTCCAAATATGCAGCACTTGTTTTCAATCAGTGAATTCCATCTATTGTGAGCATAAGGTTACAGATGGAGTATACTGATCTCATGTTCAAGAATTTAATGGTGCATCTGTCCACAACTGTTACACCAGGTGCTCTGAGGATCATCCAGCCTTCAAAGAAAACAGCAGAAACAGAGACAACTACAGTGTTTTTCCAGTGTCTCACAGACTTTCCATAAGAAGAAAAACCGAAGGGACTAGAGTTATTTAGAGAAGGGAGTAAGAGCATAAACAAGTATTGAATGATACAAAGTCAGTCCTAAGCTTCTAGATAGCCTCATTTCATTCGCAAACAAAACAGTGCATTTCCAAGTAATAAAGACAAATATGTCAACATAGCAATTAACCTGGAACTCACTGCAACAGACAACAGGGAAACATATGCTGTCATCCTATGGATAGACAGAACACGAGCAGAGAGAACAAAAAAAGATTTCTACCATGTCCTTTCACTTTCCTTCTAAGTGCAATGAGACAGGACACAACTAATCCTACCAAAAAACCCCATGAGCTCTGGAAAACTCAGAGCCACTGACTATCTACAGATAGAATGTGGGCATAGAGCCACGGCAGAAACGTGGTGGACGCATGGGACCAACAAGGAGATTTATGTCAGGACAACAACATAAAGCAACTCGCTTCAAGATACAGAAATGAATGCACTTATAAAGTGACAACTACAGCAGGCTGCAAACGCAGGGCTAAGAACCATAGAGTACCTGTCCACAGCAGCTGTGTTCAGCACAGAGCTGCTACGCCCGCACAGACTGCTGCAAGAACTCCATGCATGTTACCAGGTATAGCAGCAGCCTTCTTGAGTTGCTTACTCCCTTAATGGATGAAAAAAAAAAAAATAGTGTGCCAATGCCTATGTGCTGTTGGTTACATTTATGCCCAACCATAGTAGGTCAGCTATAAGGTATCTTGTTATGAGTGTAGTTATAAATATATTATAATTTATTGATTTTTTTTTTTTTTTTATTTCCTACTGGTAAGGTATACATAGTATGTAACATATGCAAACTTCCTTTGGAACCATTCAGAATGCTAGGACATATGGAAATTATATTAAAGGACTATGGAAATGATGCCTTGTATCACTTCTCAAAGTAACATGTAAATACTACAACACACACCATTACGGGAAATGGCACTCAGCCAGAAACACTGGGAGAGAACTCACCAGGCTTCCCACTGCATCACACCACACAACAGATAAATGCCAAAAAGCAACTGTTGCCTTTGGAATGCTCAATTTGCAACACCTTGCAGAGATCTCTCAGGAGTCTCAAGCTGACCATCTGTAAAATGTAAGCACTTAAAAGCAGTGGTTCTGATTTTGAAAATCATAATCTTTTTCTGTCTCAGAAATTTCAGGGACTAATAGCATTTTCCCGCAAATGAGCCTTAAACTTGGGTAATCATCACAGTGTTCCTTCTCAAGAAGGAGGATGGTTCGAATTAACACACCAGCTCCACAGATATTTCATTCCTACTCGAGAATGGCACAAGGATTTCTTATTAAACTGCTCCCAACTATCAAACAGATGAATTTTTTTTTTTTTTCCCAATCACTTAACCAGGTTATTAATTGATATTCACTAACAGCAGTATGTTATTTATAGAATCAAGCTGGCCAAATCTGGTGGGCAAGAGGGGGACACAAAGTGTTAGACTGCTGATCAGCCCTCAGTTCGCAGATGACAGCTGTCAGTTCTGTACACATGTTGTAGAAAGACTGCCTGCTCCAGGACAGCCTGCTTCTGCCCTCACGAGTGCTCTACTGGCAGATCACAGCAATAAAAGTGTTTTCCCCCTAAAGTCTTCCTCGGACTCATCCCTGAAGCACAGCCGATACTGCCTTTTAATCACGGAACAATTTGCACACACAGACACATACCTGCACACACACATACACACTCATAAACAACAGCCATCTGTGAGGCGAGGAGGTGGGATAGAAGGAATGGATTTCCATTCACTGCACTTTCCCCCTCTAGGACGATTTTAAGAGAAAGCGGAAATAAGCATCACCATTATCTCCAGCGTGTGTTAGCAGCCACGCTGAAGCCAGTCAGCAGCGCCTGGCATTGTTTGGAGGAACACAAAAGACCTTCTGTTTGGGAAGTTCAAGAAAGAAAGTGGAGAGCCTGTGGCCTGGTCCCACAGTCAAAAGACTGAAACAGAGGCTAAGAAGTTCTCAGGCAGAGGCTGATCTGAAGACCTTTGAAGTTGACAGGAAAACTCCCATGGACTCCAGCACGCTTTGGATCATGTCTGAAACTCACAGAAGGGAGCAAAGCAGCATAAAAGTAGAAATAAGCATCTGCTAGAAGGGAGTTTAAACAGTGTAGGGGGGACCTAATCTTTTCATCATGATTATCGGTACAGTGTATTTTTCGAGCAAATAGGATTATATCAATTTTCTAAGTCTTTTCATTAGGACATAGCAGTTGTACATTAATCATTAGGTATTCTTCTGCTTAAAATGCTGTGCATGCTACTCTAGTGTTGAGTGTTGAATACAGCATTTAGCAAACATCTCTGAGGAAAGGGGGGAAAAAAGACCCTTTCAAATTGCCGAAATTATTATTTTTCTGCTTTCTTCCCCTGCTACCCTCTCCCAAAAAGGCTGGTTTAAAGCTATGAAAAACACAGTCCAGGACTGAAAACCTTATTAAGAACAATGCTGCCAGCATCATCTATTCATAAGCAGCAGTTTGAGACAGAGCCCAACCCAGAAGAAACTCTTTTGCAGCACATTCTCCAAACAATTGCTAAAGGATCCCAAGTTTGTGGAGGTTTCAAATCCTCTGCTTAATTACCGTGCAATTAATTTTCTCATTAAAGATTAATATAAGAGCATCCAGGAAGAAAAAAGTGTCTTCTGAATTCTGTAACGCTTCCATAATTATTTTCTTGCATATATGAGTAATTGTTGCAGTGGTTTTAAAGTTTGGTGCTGCCTAGGTCCTAAATGACATTTTCTGGGAATTAATTTGTTAGAAACTTTGGGGTTTTTTTTTTTAAACACTTCTTGCAGCCTTTGCACAAGATTCAACAAAGAGCCAAAGTATCTTTTTTTTTTTTTTTCCTTCCCCAAAAATACAGGATGTTTCCTATTTCCCTGGCTAATAGAATCCAACTGTTGCTGCATGACATCATTCCCCAGAGCTAGGGAATCCAAGCTCGCTCAGACACTCGGCTGGGAGTAAACACAACGGGGAAAAAAAAAAAAACAACAACACACCAAACTTTAAAATGGGAGGAAATAACATTAAAAGGCAATTTTTGTTACCTGAAATTTGGAGCATTTCCCCTTCCACTCCATTCTCAGATTTGTGTTTCCCAGACAAAACTCTGTCTTATTATCTGAGGCAATCAGAAAACCAGTCGTTTAGCGTCTAATACCTGCTGTGCTTCCCACAACTCCTTCATATGACCTTTCACAGCACTGATTCCAGCTAAAATGATTGCAGAGAACACAGACTGGCCGGGCCAGTTGTCATGGAGATCTCTCTCTCTCTTTTCATACGCGCGCGCGCATACACACACACACATACAAATTTAAACAATTCTGGGAGGCATCCACAAAACAGCATGCTTTTTCATCAGCTAAGTTTTTGAAGCATTCCACCCCTCCTCCAAGCCCTTCCTAGAGTTAGCCCAGGAAGCTGAGCTTTGGTCATGAATTGATTGTTGAAATTAGAGATATTGCCTTTTAAAAAAAAAGAAAACCACCACAGAACTTGTACTCTTTTTCCCCCAGGAAGGAAAAGAGAGATGTTTGCTTGCCAAAGTTTTGAACTAAAAGTAAATGTATTGCATTCAAACCTGCGGGCTATTTGTCTTTGCCTGACTTGTTATGAATTTGATATCTGAAAGCACTATGGCTTTGTTGAAACACAATCATGCAGATTACAAGAAATGCTGCTGGCATGGCCTGACTCCTTACCTTGCTGTTCTCCCAGTACCCAGCCAGTGACTTAATTAACACAGGTATTCATCGTGGTCATGCAGGACTTCCTGTATTCTTTCATGTTTCTGTAATTAAAAAGAAAAATGTGCAGGTCAGGAACGTGCAACTCTAACAAACAAACAGAAAAAATCCCCCAGCCAAACAAGAAAAAACAGATACATCTGGAAGTTTTCTCACACTGACTATAAGTTTACGTGCCTCTTACCCAAAACCCACTATCTCCCAGTTAAAGGAGAAACCCATTTCAATGATGTTTGCGAATACAAGAACTGATTAATTTACCATATTCACTGGCACCATGGTTGCAAAACAAAACTTATTCCAACCATAAATAAAGACACACAACACTTCCTCCTTGACAAAAAAATTTTAAATTAATCCCCAGCAACATCATATAGGAAAGCCTGGACTGATAAATCAAGAGAACAGAAAATACTTTTAAAAAAAGAAATAAAAAGAACATTTAATAAGGAAATTCAGTAAAAAGTATTTGGACTCAGAAGAACAGCACTGTGCTCAAGGTTTTTACACTTTGAGAAATAGCTTGAAGACCTACTCTCTAGAGGATTTAACTGGAGTCAGTTGTTCAAAGTTTTACGACTTCATAAAAGATACCAAAGGGACTGCATGACTCTGCTTTCTGCAATGAGTTGTATGAGCAACAGTCCCTCTAGCGGGCGTAAAACTGCAAAGCTGACTATGCCATACTAAGTAGGAAATCAATTTCTTTTTTCTCTGTCAACCACTTCATTATGCTGTTATGATATTCCACCCCTGCACTAAAAACTTAAAATAAAATTAGCATATGCAACCCTTTATATGTTATTCAGAGAGTTGAACACAAGAAAACGTGTACGTGCGTTACATAATCAACGCAGCTAGGTTTATACATGAGGAGATATGAAAGATTTCCAACATAGTACTCTTCTGGTTGTATTTGTAACATGATAGCAAAGGTGGGATTAGAAAAAAAACTAGACAGTGAGATAGCTGAGATGTCTTACGGAAACACCTGTCTCTCCATATAGCTATTATAAAACATAAACTACATTGGAGCATATTATTGACTATACTTCTGAAAACTCTACGTTTTGTGAATGACAGAGCTCCCAGTGGATTGTACACTTAAACCACCTCTCTTTCTATCAAAAACACCACCCAAAGGCGTATACATGAGGCATACACTGTTACCAAAAACTGCCTGCAGACTATTCACAGGTAGATGAATATAAAAAGACAGCTACTTCAGCTGTCAAGAATCCAGAAGATGCTGAAATGACATCACATGAAATAGTTTTTCTAGACATGAAAGTGCCACATGCTAAGCTTGCAAGTTCATGCTACGTTCCCTTAAGAATGCACCAGTGAAGCCCAGCAGAACCATAGGACCCAAATATAAAAAACTATAACATGTTTTTGTCTTGAAAAGTTCCCTTTGGTGTATGACTGAGTTAAACTCATTGCATATTGCAAGTGGGCACAGTTTCAGCAGTGTAACTGGGGAAAGAGGGAGACGGGTAGCTCCTCCCAAGAAAGGAATGTTTTACCCTACATCACTGCAAAGGGAGTGCTCAAAGACATGGAAGTAATAAAAAAACAACCTAGGAATTTATCAAGCTTTGGTCTTGGGCAGGTGATTATCACAGAAGACCCCAGACAAATACATTTCTAAGCTTCATGAATACACTTCCAATCAATTCCTTGCCAAAAGGTGAAATATTTTGCTCAGATTGGCCCCAGTGAAACAAGAACCATTCCCACCTTGTACTTTTTTCTCATCGGGCTTTTCTGTAAGCACATCAACATCTCAGAACAAAATTTAGGATCAGGACAGAGTTTAGTATCATAAACAGAGGACATGATGAACAGCTGATATTCGGTGTTAATTACAGTGTCATGGCTGCACTGCGATCAAAAACCATTAGAATATGTATCCTCATCCCCTGCAGGAGACAGACAATCCATTACTCACACATGGCTGATGTTTAGTTTCTTATTTCTGATACGCTTCCCATTTCTGACTGGTTGAACACAATCCTTCCTATGCTCTGCGGTCACAAGCGCAGGATGCAGAAGCCACGTGACGCACGCAGGAGCAGACATGCACTGAGAAGGATGAGTGCGCCGCGAGAGTCCTCACCGGGGCACACCTGGCGTCTCTGCCCTTGAGACTGGGAAGGGAAACATGAGCCGCTCTCTCCACAAGCTGCGCGGTCTGAGATTCTTTACTGAACTCTTTCCAAATCAAGCAGTCATCATCAGCAACAGGAGAGGAAACAAAAATCAGATTTGCTCCTAAACGACTCATGAAATTTTATCACTTTCAGTAGGTGAAAACACAACATCAGCTTTGGGATTTAAAAAGACAAAACCAGAGATGAGCTACAGACTAAGCTGCCCACAACAGCAGCACTAATCTCTGGTAGGTGTAAACAGAGATTAATCACCACACCAACTTCAGTAACATTTTCCTTTGCATTTTTTAAATAAAATGAAGTTCCACATAAAAATACTCTTGTAAAATGATTTATGACTCCCACCCCCCCGCCCCAAAAAAAACTTTCTGCCCTTCAGAAGGGCTTCTGCCCCTTTCCCACAGAAGATGACCGCCTTATTTCTCTTCCTCTTGTGTCACCTCTACACCACAGTTACTGACCATCTTTCCAGTGACCTCAATGGATATGTATCTGTTTGAACTTAGATAAATTTAAGACTCAACAGCAAAAAGTGAAGCTTAAGTACCCTGTCCCAGTACGTTTTAAACCCAATACCTGCAGCTCCTGCTGACCTCACTGGGAGAGGCAGAGAGCTAGGCAGCACTTCGTCATCACCCAGCAGTGACTTGCAGGGGTATGGAAGTAAGGGAAAAGACCCCAGCCAGCTCGTGATGTAAAGTGTGCATGCACTACAAAAACTGTGCTCTTTGCGCTTTATTTAGAGGCCCAGCACTCAATACTTTTGCATAGGGCATTCTGTGACTACCAGATGGGACAAGACGACAACCAGGACAGCAGCCACCATACTCTTTGGAGCAGTCCCACGACACCATTGAGTTCTTCTTTGAATTAACAGTCCACAGCACTGGCCTTTATTGTTAACACACCAACACAACGGCATAAGAGCACAGCAATAGAGCAAGAGGCACAAGATAACGCCTCTGACCACAAAAGCATCATTCTACTGAAGTGAATAAAACTTCCACTGACTTCAGAGGCACATTAACTTCAATTTGGCCTCACTGCATCATGTTTTGCTAGGATTGTGGTATCATAGTAAATAGTACAAAAGTATATCACGGCCCTGCAAACAATAAAGCAAAGGAGTTGACCAATATGAGCCCCCCGGTTGCAATGGGACTGCACAGGTGTAGGTCTAAGATCAGTCAGTTATGAACTTGTTTTCTTCCCCCATTTCAGCATCAGATCCATTACCCATAGTATTTCCACAACTCTCTCTTCTGGCAGGAGAATTAAAAATTTCCATGACCTTTTTAATAGCCCAATAAGGATCATGTTTGAAGCACTGTACTGATTTCACTAAGCCAGAAAAAAATATATATATTTCGTGTATATACACACGCACACACTCTATATGTATATAGGAAATGACTAATCATAGCTGTGCACTCTTTGAGATGCTGCCAATCCCTTTATGGCCCTATATCCCATTTCAATTTGATCTCATTCTGCAAATGAAAAGCCTGCCGTACTTGGGTCTGACCCTGACATCTCAACTGGGTGCAAGACAGCAATTTGCAAAAGTTGATAAGTGATTCAGTGAAACTAAGAGGATATCTGTACCTGGGGTGTCATGACAAGAAGTTGACACACATTCAACTCCTGTGCAAACACTCATTCAGAAATAAGTGGCTTAAGTTTGTGGCTGTTACTGTTTTAGGCCCTGATTCAGCAAAGTACTTAAACATTGACTTCAAAAGAACTTAAAAATATGCCAAACATGCTACAATATTTTACCAAAGTGGTGCTTTAGTAATGTTGTGTATTTTAGAAAAGAGAAAAGGAAAGAGTTTTTATTTGGCAATTAAAGCTTTAAGACATTGTTTGGTGATATAACCAGGACATGCTCCCCATGCTAAACATACTAATGAGGTTGAAAATCTGCTGAGCAATAAGCTGAATAATTCCTTAATAAAACAACTTTAAACCTGAACAGTGTGGAATTAACTCATGTAAATGCCTGGTTTGAGAGTTATCCATACCTACGGTCTGATTCATGACAGGAGACACATATTACAGCTCACCCTGCTAGGAAAGCGGTGCAAAGCCAAACAAGCCATACGAACTGGCTCCAGGCCCAGCCAGCCAATTCAGCCAGCCCTCAACAGCCCAGTGCTGCAAACTGTGTCAGATGGCACCAGGCCAAGGCACAAGCTAAGCCATAGGGATAACCAAAAAGCGGGAACCTCGTGTAAGTGAGTCCTTCTGCTCCTTAACTCTGCAGAGCCAGCCCTGCCTGCAACCCATCTGCAGTCCAGTCAACACCCTTCCTGTCCATGGCTCTGCTGTATCCCAGACATGCCTGAAAAGGAAAGACAGGAAGCTGTAGGACCAAAACTGATGGAGGGGGGAAGCCTCCGAGGGAAGACTATTTGTCCTGTCTGGACAAAACAAGAAAATTTTGCCCTTTATAGGTGTTAGTCTCCTCATATACATTTTTTAACTGCATATATCCCCATCAAGCGTGGATTTATGTTCCAAGAAAAGGGGCAAATGAGTCAAGCAGCCTGCTTCTGGGAACTAACCCTATCAGGAGAGATGTCAATGAGTTGCTTGAAATTCCACAGGAATTCTGATTCGACCCTACATGAATGCAAGATATCTCAATTTGTCTTAGTTCACTACTGTTTCTTTTAAGTAAAAGCCAAAGGACAAGTTTCTGTTGTTCATTCACAGTACACATCCTGCAACACAAGATGCTACGCATGGGACTAGAAGGCAATTTAAAAAACAGATCCCCTCACACCTGGAATTGCAATGCAAGCAGGACTCGAGAATATAACTCTGGGAGGACTAAATCTTGTGTGCGTCTGAGCAAGTGCTGCAAAGCTTTGACTTAATGGGAACAGAGGGGCAGAATCCTTCTCAGAGCACATAAATGATGGGAAGACAGATCCTTAAAGCCAAATCCCTACCTGAAGAGGCACTTTTCAAATTGTTGTCAAGGTAGCCCTTCCTGTATGTGTATTCAGGTAATGGGACAGAGAAGAAGATGCTGTTGGGAACCATCTCTACACAGCCAATGAAGGGAAGAGCATCTGTTAGCAAAGCAATGGACACAAGGACAGGTATATTCAATAACGCAGTGCTGGTTTCTGAAGCAGAACATGGGTGGCAGTTGGGTTTTTGCAAAAGAGCTCTTGCAAAAGAGCTCTAAATTTAAACTCAAAATGGAAAATAAGAGGGCCTAAGGCTGAGCAACCAGTATGATATCACCTCATTTACACGAGAAAAATTACAACCAATATCCCTGTGCACTCTTTGAACTTATAAATAAATAAATAAATAGATAGAGAAATAACGACAACAAGTTTTGTGATTCCTTTTGATTGTCAGCTATGAAAGTTCACAGGAAGTTTATGCAACCCCCTCCAACTGGATAGATCTTATCTTCCAAAGCCTATTAGCCAAGAGACTCTAAGAAGAAAGTTTCAGCCTGATGTTCTTTTGGACAAAAAGCAATGACTTATCTTGGGCTAACTTCTGCAGTTGGCTTGCTTTATTTTAGTCATGTCTTGAACCTCCAAGTTGGCCTGGAGACCCTGTGAACTGCTGGTCACGTGCTGGGGGGATGCCCATGAGCCCTGCTTAGCACTCTAGGGAGGAAGGGTACTGCGAGCACCAGCCCAGCACTACTTCGATCACCTACGCCCCATAAAAATCAAAGCCAGCAGCAGCATGTGTTTTCTTAGGCACGTAATGAGTTTGTCTTTCATATTGCCATAATCATCACAGCAGGCAGATTTTTCAAGCCGCAGACAATAAAGCTATTTTCTTCTCTATTTTGGATAGAGCACATAAAAAAAATATTGTTTTGAATATACAACTCCTTTCATTCTTTCACACATGGCCCCTCAGTGTGCTTTACAAAGCCGGGTAAATGTCACTCCTGCATGGTTGCTTGGAACAAAGGAGTTAAGTGGCTTTGTGCGTGGGGCTGCACAGTGGCCCCTCAGAAACTGTGTGACGGATCGGGTTCTGAGCAGCAGGCTCTGCTGCCTCCTCCGAGATCACAGTTCAGACCTGGAAGGCAGTCATGGTCAGCCGAACTCCAAGGGATATCAGAACTTTTTGCTTCCTGGAAAACAATTTGCTTGGGCATGGGAAACAGATGAAATTAAGCTTTCCTTCTAGCCGGTTTCCATAGCCATGGAGGAAATGAAAGTCAGTGACAGTGCAGTGACTAGGACGAGCTTGTGCAAAACAAAAGAAATCCAAAACCAGACTATGCAGACAGTTCAAAAACACTTTGTGAACTCAGTTTCTCAGTATCTCAGTGCTTCCTGGGTTTAGCAATGAAGTGTGGTACAGAGATGCCCAAATGAGCCACAACCATCATAACTCCAGAACTGGAAGCAGCACAGCCCTGACAGCACAAGGCAGTACTTGAACTAGCCCAGCTGTATTTTTTTGGGAAAGAGGTCGTGCCTCTACACAGTGCCCCACTGCACTGTGGGGCCACGCAGACCTCCTGGAGTCAGCTCCAGGGCCCTCTGTGCCAAGCTCCATTGTGCAGCACAGACATCCCCTGGGCAACACACTGCAGACCACAGAGGAAGCCGGTCCCAGCGCTGGGAATTCAGCTCCCAGCACCCAAGCTCCAGATGAATGCCTTAAAAGCAAGGTCATTCCTCTCTCTGATTCTGTGCATTCTTCCAAACAGAGCTTGGGGGAAGCCTCTGAAAACAGCCCCACATCCAAGGAAGGGCTCTCCCGACCCCCCCTTTTAGGCTGCCGGGGAATCACACACCTACCTGTCTCCTCTTCACCACTAACAGTAGAGGCTATTATCTAAGAAGGAAAAAAAAAAAAAAAAAAAGAAAGAAAGTATACATCCTGCTTTACTCTCATCAAAACAGATGGCTCAGAGATAAGATTTTGCCTCTTGCCATGAAAAAGTATAATTTCTTCTTTTAATTAAAGTATTTCCCATTTTAGAGACAAAAGAAAAGCAAGAATCGACATTTTTTTACATCAAACTGAAAAGGGTGGAACTTGGGAAAGTATCCAGTGCTTTTCTTCCAAGTCTGGGAAAACTATACAGCTTATATAGGCCAGGACACTGTTGCAGATATTTTTCCTTTTAAAACACTGGATAAGGTCCATGTAGTCACATGATGTTCCCCATTGCTATGTACATTGCTTTAAGGGGATGGACAACTCACTCCCTGGAACTGCTGCTGCTTGCTGTTCATACTACAAAAATGGTGCAATCCCACAACACAAGCTGAGTGTTAGCCATTTAGTATGCAAAGACCACACACCAGAAAGTTTGCAAAAGACCTTGCTGCCGGTGAAGAAGTGCTAGCAAAAGCTCTGCTGAAAGTCTTGATTTCTAGCTAACCCCTAACCTGGCCCACAACAGCAAGAGCCCTGAACACTGCCCCAACATCTCCATCTAGGAGCAGGAGCAGACTTCTAAAGGCACTGGCCATTCCCAATTAATCACACAGACTTATGCCGAGATTTAAACATGTAACTTATGGCTGTTACCCTTGCAGTTGGGTGTGTGTATGTTCACTGCAAACACAGGTTAGTGCCTACAATGCTGGAAGCAGCTTATGGAAACTCTGAACTGTAAGATTCAAATCATTAAGAGCATGCATCACAAACTTGCTTTGGGGAAAATTCCCCATTCAAGAACAGACATGCTGATTCCAACTCCAGTTTTCTAATTTCCTGATGTGTGAAAGTCCCATCAGTAAACACGAGAGCTCTGTGCTTACTGAAAGCATAAAGCAACACTTTTAGTTTGCCAGAAAGAGCTGAAAGGGGGTTTTTTGCACATATACATGGGATTGAAACCCTCTACTCTGCTTCCTGTGCCGTGTGAAGGGACCTAACAAGCAGTCAGAAGAATCAAATGTTGTTCTTGATTTTGACACCATCCAGTTAAATGACCTTGGATAGCTTTCTTTGCCTAGTAACACAATACCTGTTCAGCTTTCTGAAGCACTGAGAAATCAGAAGCAAGCAGTATTGGAACAATGCAGTAAGTTGCAATCTCACCATAAACTTCAAACAATATGTATCTTTGATCACATTATACAATTCTGTACATTAATCAACCTTCAAAGCTGTTTCCAGTTTCTTAACCCATGCGTTTTTGATACTCTCTTCAGCCTGAAAAAGGCCAAACATGAACAGGGTTTCTTCGTCACCCCCACCACTGAAATAAGAAGCTTTCCTCACAATTTACACAGTCCCAGAGCACAACGAAAGCAAATGCAGTCCTGAGCCAGTGAAAGATTTAGAGCCTGATTTTTCCTGCCTGCGTATAACAAAGTCAGGACTTTGTGCCATTTTTCTTAGACAAAGATTTTGTATGTGGTCACACTCTAAAATATTAGATACTTGCACTGCAAGATTAAAAAAAAAAAACACTATGTTGTGGGCCATTTTTTAAATCCAGCTGCGTTCAAAATAAACTACACTGCACCTGTCTTGCAAGAACCTCCACAATGGTTAAAAACTCCATACAAAGCCTTGTGTTTTATCACTAGTTTCATCTCTGGTTTACCAGGGTGTGACCTGGAGCAAATCTCAGCAATTCTAATACCTCACCTCCTCTAGAGTGGCTCCCAAGTGTAATTCACATGGCTTGTGAACCAACTGCAAAATAAAACGGGAGCTTGCAACCCCAGTTCCTAGACATGTAAGACACTTACGGAAAGCCAGCAAACCAACACAATAGAAAAGACGACATTTGTAAAACATAGTACCAATTTACATCAATTTGTAATGGCACTTCGATACTTTAGGAAATAAAACCCTCCCCTGCAATTCAGCATGAGCCACAGGTAACTGAAACAGCTTTCTGCTTTCTGCCTCTAAAGAGCTGATAATAACTGAATCTATTAGAAATACTAAGTCTAGTATACTTAGTATAAATTTATTAAACTTCGTAAGGTGGCCACAGGCTGCTGGAAGGAAAGCATTGCTGTATTAAGAAAGAGGCTGACTACACCCCTTTTAATTTAACCAGATTCCCACTACTAAACCCATTTAAGAGGCTGTATTAATATAATCCTCAGAAACATTTTCACAGTACAATTTTAAAATCATAAGCTGGGCTAGGGAATGGAAGTGTCATGCGCTGTCATGCACACACAGAGAATGAGAATCAACTGCTTGAACGCTGTCTGCTGGATGAAAGAGCAAGCTCATTAACAGGAGAAGGTGATAAAAACCCCCATATGCAGCACAGAGCACCTCTAAAAGCCAAAACAACAACAACAGGCATTTGAGGTGGAGAGTGGAGCAGACCGCTATGACTCATAGGCTATAAGTCTAGTCAGTGAAAAATCTGGCAGAAGCGTGCTGTTTGACTATGTACATTCCCAAGAGATTTATAGCTGCTTACTAAATCATCTGTTACTGTTAAAACCAAAGAAACTGTATATGTTTCACTGGATTTTACATCTGCTAGAAAGACCCATTAACCATTAATACAGAGTAGAGTTTTTTTCTATTGGGTGAGCCATTCAAAAGATTTTAAGACATTAGTCGTGGCAGGAAGTAAAATCTACACAAGGGATGGGCTGTAGGGGGATCTGAAACCTGCTGCATCAGGATGGGGCTCCCTCGCTGGCATCTCTGGTCTGCCTGGCTAATCTTCAAAACCAGATGGGTCTTTAGAGTGACAAATGGTTTCTGCAGGGGAAAGGAAAGGAAACAAGTACTTTCTACAGAGGAAAGTTCTGTTGAGGAAATAGTTATGTCTTCAAGAAAATGACCAGTGTGGCTTGAGACAGGGTTTGTTGAGCAGGTTCATGGAGTGTGGTGACACACAGGCACACGCTGGTGGCAGGGGACCTGTCAAACTGCGAGGAGCAGGCAGTGCTATTGGCCAATTAACTTTCTTCACACAAAAGTTGCTCAGCTCAGGAGCTGGAGGGAAAACACCACTAGCCCTGCAGTTTCATCTCAAATCCCAAGGGAGGAGGAAAAGGAGCTGTGCACAGCCCTGCTCTACACATGAACACAGCCACTTGAGCGCTGGTTAGTTCACAGAAGAGAGAGAGAGAAGCATGGGTAGGGCTGTCGCTTCGATCCATCCTGTTTAGCTAGGCAAGCTATTTTGTTATCTCAGAACGCTCCTTAGTGCATCTCCACCCCTACCCTTCACGCACATTATCCATTGAAAAAAACCTGCACAAACAAAAGAACTTCCCTTCTCCCATCTCCTCTCCCCTCAGTCTTACTTTTTGTTCTTTTTTCACCCTTGGGCACATCCACAGCTTAGCTCTCTCTTAGTGGTAATGTACAAAGATGTTATTAAATAGAAGCCATTTGCTGAGGCATAGATGGACTGAATGTCCTGAATTCCCAGAAGGTAGGAAAGTTTTACACATTTTAAATTAACCCCTTAAAAATAAACAAAAATCCAAGCACGTTTGCCAAACATCAGAGAATGCAGAAATACTGTATCCATGGCTACTTCAGTGCTGACACTGGAATAGAGACATGCTTTAAAAACACAGAAAATGCCCTTCTGGGTCAGATCAGTGGTGCATCTAGCTCAATACTCTGCCTTCGGAGGCAGTGAAAGGCAACGCTAGTCAGGGCAAGCCCAGGAACCTAGCTGTTTCTGGCCATTTTTCTTTGTCTTTCTGCAACTGCAGGCTGTGGGTGAGCAGAGCTGAAAAGCAGCAAGATTTGCAAAATTTTGCTAACAGTGCATTTGTTACTCTTGCTGTACCAATTAAATCCTATTAAGTCTGTAAAGTGAAACATGACAGAAAGCCATGTCTGAACTGCCGTACTTAACTGAAAAGTCAGCAACTTGGGAGTTTGAGAGCACAATAATAAAATCAAGACCCAGACCAGCTTACACACACAGAATGCCCAAAGCCTGCAAGCGAGGGAGCCGAGCACCACCATGCCCGTGGGTGCAGCTGTGGCAGATTTGCCAGCACACACTGGATGGGGGGACAAGAAGGGATGGGTTGTTCAGCACATTTCTCTTTCATGTTTTTGAATTGCTGCCTTTTAAAAGTCAATTTGCTAAAAAACATGACAAGATAATGGTAGGTCCTGCTG
>NW_009235548.1:67776-87346 GCF_000690835.1 Fulmarus glacialis
AAACTGATTTCTGCAGTAAATCATGTGCACTCTCAAAACACAAAGGCAAGGCTGTACAGCTCTGCGAACTGGTTTATACTGTACATTTATTTTTGCCAAAAATGACAAAAAGTCTGTCAGCCCTTGTTTTTTCTCTTTCTTATCTCTGTATTGAACTGTCTTCACTTTAGCACGCTGAATTAATACAGAAGGAACAAATACGCATGGTGAATCTGATCTCCCAGCAATCTGTATGAAAACCTGAGTCAGCATAGCTACGCTCAGTAGGTTGCAGTCACTTACCGTACAGCTGTACAGACCCCAACCACCACCAGCTTCCTACCCCTCACAGTAACTAACTTTCTGGGATGTCAATTAGTCATCGACATGTTGAGGCTGATTTAGTGCCTTTCCTCTTAAAAAACACTATAAAACAACATTGTTGGGAAAAAAAAAATAATTATGGCAATACCCATACCCAGCACAGTAATACCACATCTCAGCCCACTCGGGGTGAGGCATCGTGACTAAGGCATATCATCCCTGCAGCGGAGAGTCTAGCAGGTTTTGGACTAGTCACATGTTACAAGTCTCAGATGGTGGCATGGAAAAATCAAGGGCATTATTCAATCCTGAGTAATCATCTTCATATCTTTTGATTTGGCTCTCCTTCCTTAATGGGAGGCAGCTACACTAGTTAACATGACTTTCTTGCTCCTTCTCAACTTTGTCCTCTGTGCCATGCACACAGCAACACCGTAACTCACAATCAGTGAGCTTACAGCAAATGTGAATCTGGGCCAACTCACTCCAGATCAACACCACCGCATCCGTGGATGTCACCCACATACACACACACCCCTCCCCAGTGATCCAGCCACATAGTAAGTCTTCTCTTCGCATTGCAAAAGAGAGAGTTTAGCACTGCTAGGGAAGAGGGTGATCATTGTATTTCACAAGCACAGGAAGCACACAAATACTGCTGCCCACTCTCACCGGAGGAAAGGCCATATGAGAACAGTTGTGAGAACTACAGCAGCCTTCCAGACCAGCATGAAACCCGAGTCAGCCCTTAGGCAAGCTGCTGAAGTCAATGCTTAGCTTTCAAGCACATGCTCAAGTATTTGGCTGAGCTGGGACCATTTTCACGTGTAGGATCCAGAATCCCACTCAATGGTTACTCCAATGACAGACTACAAAAGTATTTTTGATATATAACAATGCAGTAATTTATGGGGGTGCATTCTCCCTTAACCAGAACCTCAGACTCATCTGTTCTTCACAAGCAATTATTTCTTAAGGAGTGTTGCTGTGCCCCTCATCTACAAACACTGAGAGAACAGCTGCCAGATGCAATGGTTTACACTGGAAATGGTTTACACTGATTGAAAGTATTTCTGAAACCCCACCAATTCTGCTCCACAAGAAAAACAAAAAAAAACACCCACCAAAAAAAAAAAACCCACCAAACCCAAAAAACACCAGTAACAAGAAAACCCAAGAGAATTTGATAGCCTTTATTCTGCATCTTTGCTGAGAAGTAAGGATCTTTGTTTTCTCTTTCAGACCATCCTGTTATTCACACAGTGAATTACAGACCTAACCAATTCTATAAATGTTGTTCCCTCAACTCATGGTTTAAGTTTAGGTCAAAAGAAGATCATTCACATGTGAAGCATGACTCTTCTCTGGCAAAGTAAAGCCATTCTGATTCCCAACAATGTTATATTTAGCTTATTTTAACTGTCCTGATCTGCTGCCCCTTTTCCTCAAAATCATTGAGTGGTAGATGCCAGAAGAAAAAGGTTCTGCAATCCTCAGTTAGAAAGAAGGGTCACCTAGAGGCAAGCTCAGAGCCAAGAGCCAGGCACTGCCATCCCTGTTCTCACCCAGCTTGCACTGCCCGCCTGCAAGTGTGCATCACGTCAGCGCAGGTGCAGCCTGTTGCCTGTTGGTGAGAGTGTGGGCAGAATAAGACCTTCCAAACCCTAAGTTTCAATTTTAACATGGTACCACCGACCTACCCAAAGTTACATCAAAATCTCAATGCCTCAGTGCAGGATTTTAACACCTGTTTGCCTAATCCATGGGTTATCATAAAGATGTAGTTATTAATAAGCCAGATTGCTACCATTTGTAGATGACTAATGCTCTTCTGATGCCCATAAAGCTGTGTCTACTACCTGCAGACTGAGACCATTGATGAAACAACTAATGCCCTGTAAAAGTTTATTAAACCAAAACAAACACGAATTAGGCAATGCAAGGTTAACCTTGTAACCTTAAGGTAATGCAAGGTAAACCGTGCTAGCTCTCTACAAAGGCACAGCACCTACCGAATAGATGCTGCTTCATTAAGTGGGTAATACCTAGTTTTGAAGTCACAGTTCATGCCTACAATTAGCCAAGGTTTTAGATGCCCAACTACCTGTTTGCACCTGCTAATCAGGTGCTGAAATGACTGATAAGAAACTGTATCCACAGACACTTGAAGGCAAAAGATTGTTCCTGTCATTAATGTGTCCACAAAAACGCAAACACCATACCAGCCGCTGGGCTCCAAAGCTGACCCAGAGCATACAGCCATTTAAATATAGAGAGCACCCTGGTAAACTGCCCAGTTTTAAAGCTGTAACAATGCAGTCAAATAACAGGCTGTCTGAAAACCACGCAGCAGAGCGACTAGCTACACCCCACTCATTTGGTTATTATTGATGCAAAGACTTTCTTCCTGCATGCCTTACTGTCTGAATCAACAGGCAAGTTTCTATGAAATTTCAAATCCTGGAAGGGTTTTTTGGGGCAGGGGCATTGGGGGAAAGTTGGATGGATTTTTTTTTTTTTTTTTTTTAATTAAAACGCTTCAATGCTTTCAACCTGTTTGCATTCTACCAAATAAAACTGCATATGCATTGAAAGGTGCCAGGGACCAATCAAACCTTCAAGGGTCTGAAAATGAAACCTCAAAACACTTTGTTCCCAATTAAAAACCTTGGAAGCAAATTAGACTAGCCTCATCTGGGTGGCCAGCAGGAAAAAAAAAAAAAGACTCAATGCACAATCACATCTGATCTCCTGCAAAGCTCTACTCTGAAAAGCAGGCGAGTGCCTGAGTAGCAAACAGCCCTGGTCAAACACCCCTGCTCACCTTCACTGCAGACTTCAGTGCAGTTACTGGAACAGGAGCAAAGTGGAGAGCATGGTCATAAGGTTGTATTTTATCCTGATGCAGGAGAAAGCTTCCAGCTTATGAGTTAGCACCTCATTTTAAATGGAAGACAAAGCAGTAGGAGATTCTGTATGAAAAGTCTGAAAAGTTATTCCTTTTCTCCTCTTTTTTTTTTTTCTCTCTCCTTCTAGAGAAAGTATTCTTTAGACAAACTGCATACAGTATGTGCAATTCTCCTGCTTGGAAAATTTTGCCTGTTATTAAAATCAAATGCAAAACAAACAAACAAAAAAATCCATTTTTGATGGGTTTGCTTCTCATGCCAAGGCCCCCAGCTTCCATTCTCAGGGATTTACTGAAATATTTGTTTATTTACAGAGAGCTGGAATTCTAGACTACCAGGTTCTCTTCTGGCAAGATCTTTGGCCATGCTAAGAGACGGTAGCAATGTTAAATATGTTTCCAGTGACATCAGTAGGAAAGTAACTGTGCTGTAAATAATAAGGGTTACACAAAGGTGTGGGTTTGACCATGCCTTATAGATACTCATCTGTGTTAAGGATAATGAAAGATACCACTTCACCCCTCCCCCAAGACAAGGTGCCAGTTCCTTTCCACTCAGTAAATGCAGTTGCTTCACCACTCCAGGTAGACGCAATTTTCTCCTGTTGTGCCTATCAGCTTGCTGGGAGAGAAGCTGAGTCACAGCCTCATCTCCTGCTCTCCCTCCAACACCACACTAGCAAGTGGACAGTGAGAATAAAAAGAAATTCGTACTGCTGGGTTTAAGTACTTCAATGCTTTGAGACAGGTCCCTGAGACGCTGTGAGATGACCTAAACGAATCACAAAATTTTAGGTATAAATAAAGGTTGAACTCCTTCTATTAGCTTTACAGATTTCAAGCCTTTGGGACTCATGTTTCCAAGCCTTCCCATGTAGCTATAAAAGCCAGAGAGGGTCAAGATTTCTAATAATCACTGAACTCCAGGAACCTGGGCCCTAAAAGAAGGAAGAAAAAACTAAATTAATATAAAAAAAAATTCCACATTAAAATTGGTAGAGTTGACAAGAGTAAGAAAAGTTGGGGGTTTTTTCTTTTGCATTTATCACCTACCATCTCCCACACAATCACACTGTGAAAGAGCACAATGTGACAAAACGCTTCTAGCTCTCTCACTTTTAAATGTTCTTAACCACTATAATTGTATACAGAGCAAACACGAACTGCTTCACTGGCCAGCAAAACACAGCAGCATGTGGACCACAACATGGCAGCCCTTACAGGATGCATAAAGATGAAGAAGAATGAAGAGAAATCAACCAGACTGGAATCTGAATATTGGAAGGCCAGATCAGAACACCCTGACCTAAATGTCTGCAATGCTACGTTTAATGACACAAATGAGAGACATTTGATGACGATTTGTAGTTTCAATGACAGCTTTCTCTCCCTATGTGAAAGCTGACAACTACTTCTTGCAGAACACTGCCACCATCTTGGGGGTGTGACACAGCTGTAGTCTCCCTGGGGAGACAGGGATTCAGGATGTGACAAACCCCATGGTCTGACACCACGTCTTATTGACTGAAGGTCAATTCTTCCCTGTCCCACACCTGCTGTGTTTGAGAAATTCACACCCAAAAAATGGCACTTCTGGAGATGAAAAACAAGAACAACTTAGAAGGGATCCACCAATCCAGGGCATAAGGTTTCACACCATCAAAACTTTCCAGTATCATCTTAGAGCAAATATCAGCATATTCATCTGCACATCAAGCTTTTCTCAACAGGTTATGGTGTTTGAGAACATCATCTTCCCATTCACTAGCTCTACTTGTAACCCTCTCCATAGCCATTCCTGCAATTACTGTTTCCACATGAATCATTATGTGCTGCCTACACTTCAGCTTCACTCCCCAAAAATTCCCGTGTTTACTGCAAAAACACATGCTATCAAAGACCTTTCTTCCAGATCAAACTGCAAGCAAGCAAGCTGCTGTGTGCTCCTGACCTAACCAACCTGATCAGGACTTTCACAAAATAAACACAAAGGAAGCCCACACGCAGTAACTTCATCCCAGTCCCCAGGGAACACGTGTGTACAACTCATAATCCTGGGGGACCAGGGCGCATCTGATGTTCCCTTTTCTGGAGAAGCCCCACGCTACAGATAGCAGCTGTGTGAAAGCATACTGTTGAAGCACAGATCAGCCTATGAGTATTTCTCCTTGGTTGTATAGCTCCCTTTGAACTCTCTCATAATTGCACCAGCCTTGTGCACACATGTTCATAGCGTGAACTGTGGGTGGGAGATGCATCTGGCTCCAGCTCTATGCAAACCTTGAAAGGCTTAATTCTCAAGACGACTGAAGTCAACACAGGCCTTTCCATGGGCTTCTCCAAGCTTGGGACCAGATCCAAGTTCCTTCATTTTAAAGGACATCAGAACTGCACTGAATATTTTCAGGCAAGTGTAGAGTCACCAGGATAATGCTGCAAGACCAGGAGAGTGACCTGTTCAGCAAGCTTTTTCCACAAGCTCTCACAGCAGAGAGAGCTCATTCACTGCACCCTGCGTTCATTTTCTTCTCATTGACTCAAGAACAAATTAGACAGAAACTGGCCACGAATAATCCTAGGCTGGAAATCAGAAAAATGTTTCTAACTACTGGACTAGCAAAGTACTGGAACAGTTTTCCAACAAGCAGAACCACAGGGTCAAAATGGTACCTGCTGCGTCATTTAAAAGGGATACATCCACCTCCCAATAGCAAGGCACTGGCTCTGACTACCCAGGAGGGTCCTTCTAGGGCTGTTGACACCTGAGGCACCACTGCATTGCTGTGGGGCAGGCAGGTAACCTCTCCACAGCGGACACCCGATTTCACCACACCCTGAGCCCTTCCTGCCAGGACAGCTCATGAGCACTGCATATCTAACACCCAACATGAGAAAACTGCGAGAGAGAGACACTATTTCCTGAGCTCGTGTTGCTTGGAAATACCAGTCCCTGGGAGTTTGCCACATGCCAACAAAACCAGTGTTGGAGCTGGTATCAGAGAGTGGAAAGGCCGCCTAAGGGGTGATGCTTGGGTCAGCAGATTACACTTCTCCCTTCCCAGCTTTCTCATCCACATGGATTCTGCACCTGCACTTTTCAGCAGGTCTATTTAATATTCAAAAACAAAACCATACACTGAACCAGATTTATTTTTATGCTCGTTCAGTGTGTAGGCAGAATGTCAGCTGGTCCTAAAGAAACAGATTCAGGGAAAGCACTTTTTCTCCCCCTTTTACAAAACTTATATTCACCCAAATTCTTCATTAACACAGCAATGTCCTTCTCTTTGCCATGCATAAATGTAATTAGCGCACAAAGGGTAAGACAGCAGGATGCCATGAAAATACAAATACAACACTGCTTTTCGCTTTGTTGTATATGGTTCAACAGATAAGGTTCACCAGTGCTACCACCCAAGAACAGCCTTGGGCCCTTTGGGAATCATCCCACCCATACCCCAAAACAGTGCAGGACAGAAGGCAGGACAGAGGGAGGCTGCCTTAATGAAAATCTTTATTTTATCTTGCCAGACAGAAGCAATGCCTGGAAAGCTTTAAATGAAAGATGCTGCAGGCAGAATATGCTTATCCTGCACTATTAATGTCTCCAGAGAGGAGCAGTCCCCATGACTCAGCAGGCAACTATATGCCAGCAGAGGAGTTTACAGTTTAACCTTAGGCACGTGTGAAGTGTTATTACAAGGACTAGCTGGAACAGCTGCTCGGGTAAAGATGCACAATGCTCTTCCCTGCCCCCCCTGTGCTCTTGTGAGAGGCACAGAGGAGACACTGGCTTCTGCTAACTCAGCATATCCTTTCCCACTCAAGTGGGCAGAGACAGTGGAGAGCGCTGGCAGTCCCAGATAACCATATGAGGGAGGAAGGGAGTGGATCACCCACCCCAGCTGCAGAGAGCTTTACCATGAAACTGCAGGGGACACCAACAGGCAGAAGACAGCAACTCCAGCCCATCAAGAGTCATAGCCCATTTCTCAGTCTGCCCCTCAGGAAGTGAAATGTTGGACTCTCCCTTGCTTTGGCTTGGAGTGCACTCATAACGCACAATTTGGCCTCCAGAAAGGAAGCCCTACTACTCCTTGATTGCACTCAGTAGCGCTTTATTCACTGAGCTGTCTCACAAAGCCCAGAAGGTCTTCTTACATAGTAAATAACACATGCCATCAGCACGTCAGTATCTGGCCCACATCAGAGCAATTGCAAGGGCCCGAGTGCACCAACAGCCCTTAAACGCCCTGACCAGGCTGACCCGAGACCTGCACCCACACAGCCACTGCCCAAGGGCCCAGAAGCCCGGTTTCAGCTCAGGCTGAGCCATGTTGCAGGTTCGCTCGCCCCCAGCCCTGTCCTTGCTGGGCCCAAATTGCTTGGACCCAGCGATCACTGGGCTGCCAGTGAAACCTGTCGTTGTAACCGACCTGACCCCGCTCAGGCGCTGTGGTACTCTGCTGTGGTCAGCAAGGGCACTGTCCTGTCTGTGCTGTGGTCACCCTCAGCTCCTGGCTCATCCTCTCTTGCAGGACAGCCCTTGCTCTCTGCTCCCGGACAGCACCATAAACCACGCTCCGTTTCCATTTGCTGGTCATCCTTCGTGGCTTGATGGACCCTGAAGCATGATTAGGACAAGTATCACAGGATAGCCAGGGCGGATGGCATTAAAGGTGAATTTTGGAGGAAGAAGTATCAGAACATCTTTTCCAGAGGCATTCTGCACCTTGCTTTTGACCCATGGAGTAGCTTAAGAAGCAGCAGCTATGCTGGTATCAGAGCAGCTTTGGCGAATTGGGTCACTGGTTTTCCTAGTGATTCATTCCAGGGTAAGATACCGATCTGGTTCAGGCAGCATTAAAAATATCCCTGCTTACACAATCAGATGTAGTGATCAGGAAAGGCACTTCTGCAGGCTAGCATCTTTCCTTTGCACAGAAATACTGTATCACAGAAACATACGATTTCCTGCCCACAGAAAGGGCTGATGGGTAAATTCAATTATTCACACTTAGCAAGATTCTCAGCTATGCAGATTTTCCTAGCTAACCTAAGGGTAAAAACAAAAACTTAAAATAAGTTTGCTATCCCTGGGGAAACAAATTACCAAAAGCTTCTGCCATTTTTATTAAATGCAACGTGGCAGGGAGCTTCTTTGCAGCCCCACAGCAAAACTAGAACTACAGAGCGCTCTCCTCAGGATACGCAGCAATCCTTGTGAGCGCTCTGGCCTCATGTTACTCTGCCTGTTGGGAGCACAGGCTGGACGCACTGGCAGAAAACTGGAATCCGGTTTTGGAGCTGTTTTATTTTTGGTTTTGAAGACTCACTCCTCCTCTTTACACACCATCCCTTCAGACAAAGGAAAAAAAAAGTCTTTTTCTTTCTTTTCTGTTCATAGGTAAAGGCAAAGAAATCCAGAGAGCTGATTTCTCCTAAAGAAAGACGCCAACAATCAGGTGCACTGTATGAACTTTCAGAAGTTATTGCAGGTTCTGCAGAGTGACAGAGTGATGTGCAAAACTAATACAAGCCAGAAATTGAGTATATGGTCAACAGAGAAATTACACATGTGAGTTTCAAATCTGTTTTTTTCAAAATGGTATAAACTGCATAAGCACCTTCATAGTGACTTCCTATACTATATGCCACAAGAAAACCAAGATACTGTTTCTGGATATAGATAATTTTGTTTTGGGAGAGGTACCATTTTACATACAGCTCTCTACTTCCTAAATAACCTACCTGCATTGCTTGTTTGTTTGTTTCAATTTTCAGAAAGCAGAAATCGCCTTAAAAATCACTATGCCACAAGGATCTAGAAGAGATTGGGACTAAATGATCTGTGTGTTTCCATGACTGTTAAAATGGACAAGCAAGTTGAATCACTTTAAACATTTTGTTCATCAAAAAGTAAGATTTGGTGGTATGAAATCTACACTGAAATGTTTTGCCTGTAAATAATTAAGGACATGTTTTTCTGCAACATTTTCTAAAATGAAGTGTATTGAGATTTCGTTTCAAAACAAAAATTGTACTTTCAAGTTTAGTTGGACTTTAATTTCAAAATTAAAAAAATACATCTCATTTGATTAAGGTTATATTTCAAGAAGGAAAAAAAAAAAGTTATCCCAAAGTGCATCTTCCTCCCTCTTTTCCAATTCAGATAAGGATATCCCCAAAAGTCAGTGAAGTCCATGCCTCTTAGCAAGTACACGAGTCTAACTTCACTACTTTTCCTGTGCTTGGCAGTAGTGTGCACACACAGAATCCAAGCTCTACCTTTTAATTAGACTATCCCTCTACTAAAAAAAAAAAAAGGATTTATCTCATTAAATATGTTAGGCCTGTAACAATCTCAGCCACCACCTCGCTAGTAGCAAAGTTTTACTTGCTTAGTCAAGTAAAGAGGCAACACCTTTAAAATCAATGAACCGGTCCATCTGCAGTGATTCATATCCTGCATGGCAAACACCGCTTTTCAAAAAGAAAAGCCATGAAGAAAGCCTTGTTCATTAAAAGAAAGCAAACTATACTCCAAGTCTCAGGCAACATTGCTGTTTCCCAAGAGCTTACTTACTCAAACCATTAGAACGACTGTCCCTTATTTCAATAGACTTCAGCTCAAACACTGTATTCAGGTATGGCATGTCATTACACACAATGGTTTCATGAGACACCAGGGAGTTTTACTGTTCCTTGGTAAATCTGGAAAATTCATACTTTCTTGCTAAAGTGTACACAGTAAAGTATACCATTGGGTTTTTTGTTTGGTGGGTTTTTTCCCCCCAGAAAAGTGTTGTCTCTGTAAATAGCCATGCAAAAGCTCTTGCAGTGTCACTGCCTACATATTCTGTTTTGGGGGGATTCGTTTTTGGTTTTGGGGGGGATAGGTTGTGGGGGTTTTTTCCCCCTCCAGGAGATAAAGAGGGGGCTTTGCTCACCAACACTGGTCTCTGAAGCCTTTGGTGGTCATTCTAGTCCACATGCCTACAAAAGACACTCTCACGTTCTGTGTGAAGACAATATGAGAGATAATAACAAAGGGCAAAAGTGGGCTGGCATGGGTGCTCTGGGAGTCCCACAGGTAGTCCAGGTTGCCAGGAGGGAAACCTGAAGGAAGAACAGAGATCCTGTATGTTCTCTCCATGAGGAAACCTTTGGGCTCTAACATCTGTCTGCATTGCTCCGTTTCAACACTCCATACCTGCTCAAAGAACTGAAACTCAGTTTCCCCAAAGGATACTCAGTTCTGCAGGTACTTGTACATAATGGTGACCACATTCAAAAGATCTTTAACTTAATAAAGAAAATACACAAAACAATGCTCAGCAATGAACACAAGCCTTATGGGAACGTAGGCCATTTGGAACTGAATCCAGAAGTTTAAACCTTAGGTTTCTGGATGTGGTGAAATTAGCCCAGCCCTGTCATGCAAGCAAACCTTCCCACAAGGTTCACAACACAGGAAAGGTTGGTACTAGGAACAACAACAAAAACTGCAAGAAACTAATCAGGTGTTAACCATTTGAGGAAGATTATGTCAACCCCCCACATATGGGTTCTTTATCAGAAAGGGTAAAGCACTATACTCTCAAATAACAGATGTGAGTTGCACATTGATTTGGATTTAAGATACATGTTCTTCGATTACTCTTCTCAGGTTCCTCAGAGAGACAACAGAAAAGGATTCCCAGCGTCGGAGGAACCTCTACTGAGGGCTCAGTTTATACACAGTGCTTTACTGTGAGCTTTTCTAATGAAGCAATAAGATTCACGTAATTTCTTGATAAAATTTAAAAAAAAATAAATCCAACAACTCACAGTACAAATAACACAGGAAAAATTAGGGCAGGAGCATGAGGCAACTGAAATGACAGGATGTAGAGACAGAATAAAAATATTCTTCAGAGGAGTGTGAAACCAAAGGTAAGAAGAAAGATGACAGAAAACATAAGGCGGGGGGGAACATAAAAAAAAATAATCAAACTGGAGCAGTTTGGAAGAGGTCTTTATACAAAGGGGGGGTGCCACAAACAAGAAAACAGAAACAGAAGAATTTTTAAGAACCCAAAAGATGTTTCCCTAGAGCCCTCTTGCCATCAAATCCAATGTTAGAAGCTTTGGGTCCCAAAGGTTAAAACATGACTTGGGCACAGACCCCGCTGAGCTATAAATGCAGAGACAACTCCAAAAGATCAGTGAGAATGGCGAAGGACCTGGAGCATCTGCTATGAGGAAGACTGAGAGATAAGGCATATGCCACCACTATTTTCTTATCAACCTCTTCGCAAACAACTTACGTGATTTAGGGTATTTGATTATATTCAGAAATACAGAAACAGCCTGCTGTAAGACAGGCAGAATACAGAATATTCCACAAGATATTTCTATTGCTTCCTGCAGAATTCTGATTTGCTGGCTGGAACTCAAGATCCCGGCATTTGGCTCTTGATGCTTCTCCTTGATAAAGTATTAGCTTTTCAGGTGCTCCCCTGATGCCAGCTTAACAACATTTCCAGTGCCTGTTGTAAACAGTCTCTCTCGGATCACACCTGTCAAAGGTTCATTTGTGCTGCAAGGCCACAGGGCAGCTCCAGTTCAGAGAAAATTTGCTGGAGGTATTAGCCATATAGCAGAAAGCTGTGCTGATTGCTCCCTGATATAAAACTGAAAATGCTTCAAGTCCACATGCATGGATTTGTTGGAAGTAGTTTGCCCTGAAATTTGAAAGGCAAAAACTTGTGGTACAATCAGTTCAGTGTCAATTACACACTTTCATAACTGATGCCCAGCTGCCTCAAAGAGCTGAATTTCTTCAGCTGGAGAGGCGAACAGACCCTCCGTTCTCATGATTTTGATGGACAGTGTCCTAAAGTTTTACAAAAACACAGACACAAGAGGAATGCCTCTCTATCTTCTGCAGGCATTATCCTTGCATGAAATGAAGCATAAAGATTTTCACTGGACACATGCTTAAGGATGAGAACAAGAGTTACAGCAGGTTTTGTTCTACCCCCTTAGGCCTCATACACAACAGCTGAGACACACTAGCTATAATCTCCTTAAATCTATTGCTGTTGATGCGGTTTCCTCTGACCAGGGAGGTCAGGGATATTTTTTGGCCAAGAACCTTAATGACCTAACAGCACTAGAAACAAACCTTTTTCAGCTATTCATCTGCATTCTTCAGGCATGAGGACATGAAGAAGGGGAAGCACTGAACTATGTAAAGCTATGAAGGAAAGAAAGACATTCCACGCTACAAAGCTATTCAAGTTAGCATCTCATTTATGTTCTGGGATAGAAACATAACTTCTCTGCCATATGCGATGAAGATTCCCATACATAATTTTTCAAGACCAATGCTGCGTAAACCTGCTTAGAGCCCAGTCATCCCACAACATTTGAGAATCATTAGAGGGTGTTTTTAGCATACTACCAATAAATACATGAAGGTTAACATGTATTTCTCCTCCTGTCCATTTCTTATATCTGCCTTTTTCCAGTCAAAAAGGGACGTTTGTTATTGCTTACACGCACACAGTTTATGCATGTAGAAAGACCAAGAAATCTAGCTTCAATCACTAACTGGTACTTGTAGACAACACTGGAATATGAATAAAGGTAATTAAAAAGTCAGCCAATGGAAAAGACATCTGAGGAGACCATAGACTTCCTAGTGAACAGCATGGCATCGATGAAGGTAGGTATAGAGACAAAATGCGAGGAAAAGTAGAAGATGAGGTAGGAGGGCGCCATGCCACCCGGATTCCTGCTAATGCCAACAGAAATGAGAGAGATGGGTTTAGATAGACAGCCAGGCCTGCCTCGAAGCTAAAATCCCCAACATTCCCAAAAGAAAATAGGAGTGCGTTTCTCTCTCTTATTCATGCATACTTCAGAAACCTCTGGAGACCGCTCTGTGAACTGGAACGCTAAAACAAAATGTCAAGACAATAAATGGGGCATTGAATCTCTGCCATTTGTTAGAGGAAGGCCTTTTCTGACTTGAAGGCAGTACCTTGTTTCCACTTCATAAACAGCAAAGCGATGCAAAATAAGCGTTGTCTTTCAGAATGACTTAAAAGAAGATAGTGGGACAGCACAGCATTACTTGGCTGGATCAGTTACTTGCAAAAACTTCAACATTAAATCCATCCTGCCACAGGTATATCTTAGTATTTTCCTGCCGTCTATTCTGTAGTGTCATAATAGGTACATTGTTAGAGATACTGAGAAATAGCAGGAATCCATTTTATTTTTTATAATCTGAGGAAGTTAATTCCAGTTCCACCTCTACTCCCAAATTCCTATTATAATCTGAGAAAGTCGCAATATGTCAGCAGTGAAACAGTTAATGTTTTGTTCTCATTTACAGTATAAGTATTTAAAGCTAAAGGTAGACCTATCTTCCCTTTTCTTTGAACACTTTGCTTGGAACTGTAAGTTTAATTTCTGGAAGAAAATAATAGTGCTTATGCAAAAGTGGTAAAGCAAGTACCTTGTTAAACTATGGTGAAGTATCTGAGAGGTAGCTCTGTGGCCGGAGGACTCAAAACCCCAGCTCCATCTTTGGCATATTAGGCAACTCCAGTCGTGCAAGTAATTTTATTTCCCTCTGCTTTGATTTCTTAATCTACAAAATGGAGATGCTGGCTAAAGTCATTCAAGGACATTACAATATTCACAATTTCATTATTCGCTTTTATTTAATGTTTGAATGAAATCAAAAAAACTTGTGTTGCACAATAAGACAGTTGTGCTGATATGTCCATTTTCCCATAAAAAGCAGTTGCTGGGTTTGTTTCTGTTTCAGTTAGGCCTCTAGCCCACTCTGGCTCCTTAGGAAGCTCTCCTGGCATCAACTTAATTCCACAAAGTGTCAGCACCATCAAAATAGCATATCTTAATCATGCTTCATTAAATCAAAAACTTTCAATTAGCTCTAGTAATGGCTCCGATCAGCTTTGCAAAGCACTTTGGAGAATTGCAATGAAAAGCACTGTGTTGGAGATAGGTATTATCACATGCACAAATATGACCTGAAGACTTAAAAACACATACAAGAAACATCTTTATGCCTTTGTTGACTCAAACACTGCTCCAAGTCATATGATATTCCTCAAGGAAGAATTTCAAAACATTTAACAATTAATAACCTTGCAACACCTTTGAAAAATAAATAGTGAAAAGTGGGCACTCACACAAATTGCTTCATCTACTGCTGAAATACAGCTGTCTGGAGTGAAGCATAATACTCATTTAACAGTACAAAGCCACAGAAGTATAGAGGGCACGAAGGAAAAAATATTATTGTATCCATTTAGAGCAAGAGGGGAGGCAAACGTGCTGTTAACCAAACCAGAATTTAAATAGCACCCTGTGCTTGATACCAAATCGGTCAGAAATATGCCATGTTTCCAAATTTGGTAATCTTCCAAGGAGCAGTCAAAAGCAACAAGTCTCCGTAGGGGTTGGTAAGGGTAGAAGGGAGGTTTTTTCCTGGTTTCTTCCTGATTTACTGGCTAACTTAATCTGTACTGTTTATGATTGTTTAATAGTGTCGGTGGGCTAAGCTTGTGTTATCTTTAGATGACACTTTAATGTTGCAGGGCAATCATTATTACATTCTTGTGAGCTCGGAGTGCCTAGAACAATTGTTTAAATCTAAGAGATGTAGTAACTCCTCAGACAGACAGGCACAAGTGTTAAGCCACTTTAAGTCCAGCACCTGATCCACATCTCATTTGAAAACCATGGTCTCCAACAGGACTGTGCCCTCAGCTCCTTGCTGGACCACTGATACGTGTCTTCTCTGTTCAGGGGACAGATGCCATACACTAAATCACAGAACCAAACATGCTCTTGGGAGGTCTCCTACCCACATAGCGAGCCTTTCCCAGTACTGTTTAGCTCATGAGAAACTGTTTAGTCAGAAAGTCTTAGAGGACCTTGCAAAAACTAGTTTCGCATCACACGCCTTGCTTTGCCAAACCCACTAGTCCTAATTCAAAGGCAGATTCCACACTGCTTCCAATCCTGCAACATTCTTCGTTAAGCAAGGGTAAAACACTATCATACTGGGGTTTTTTCACCCTTTTACATTCAGTGGAGTAAGAAATACACTGAGAAGCAGAGGAGTGGGATGCAGGCTACTTTTCTTAATCAGTCTTTCAAATATTATTGCAGAGAAGACTGAGATTCAGCCTAACAATAAGGAGGAGCACTGGTCATTGCAAATTCCAACCAGGAGCATGCTCCTCACAGTGCGGCAATCCCCCAGAAGCCTTCTAAACAAATGGAGCAGAAAATCAATGTATTAAAGGTGTTGGTTTTCTTACACTGCACTCCTAGGTGGACAACAACTGGGCATCGCTTAGCCTTAGAGAAGGATATATAACCCTGATCTTGTTAAGTATCAGCCATGGAAAAACATACGTTTGTCCCTGCTTTTCAATTCACTTGTTGTTGCTACTAAGCATAGTACAGAAAACAATCAATGGATCAGGTTTCCAAATGGGAAACAAAACCACTGGGAAGATCTAACTTAATTTTCACCTTGTTGGGAGTTTTTTTTTCCATTACTTCACTATCCTCTTCTAAGAAAGACAGTATCATGCTGTTTGCATGCACTTTAATGCACTTGCATTTTGCTGAGATAACTCAAGTATTTGTATAGTTCAAGGTTTAAACTTTTATTTCCCCTACTTTGAACAACATCCTTTACAAAATATAAAAGACAGACACATTTTCAGGATTTTTCTTCTGGCTCAAAAAAAAACAGATGGGGTTTCAGTTCCAAATATGCAATTGGCATTTGGCCCGGTGTAAAGACATGCCCAAACCGCCTGAGGATGGAGCAGCTGTGGGGCCAGGGGGCAGGTCACAAACTGCCTAAACCAAGGAGACTTCGCAGAAGTGATTCCCTCAGGCCAGAGAACAGCTCTGAGAAAAACAAGCAGCAAGTATACTAAAATCACCTCCCTTCGGTCTACGATACACGAGTTGAAACCACTTTCTGTCCCTTTAGTGTTCCTTCTTTCCCCATCTGAGTCAGAAATTGCCACCTTGCCTGGCCTCTTGTTTAAACCATCTCCCACCATCAGCTTACAAGGAAAGGAGAGAGCTTCCAGAGTAGCAACAAATCTAGTATGGTACTGAAAGAAACTTTTGGTAAATAGAATAAAGTGCTGTCATGAAAGATCAGCGAACTCAGCTCATGATCCAAGTGGAAATGTCTACATGAATGTAGAAAAAGACCAGAAAAATTGGGGGAAGAAAAGAAAGCAGCTCACTTACCCAGTCTTCATCCTTTCCACAACTGAGGGGACAGGAGAAAAACTTACAGCTGTGGTACCGAGTATGAGTAAAAAGACACTGCGGAAACCAAAGCACAATTGAGGATGTAAATAAGGCTCCTGTTACCTGCATATTCTCCTCCTTCCTTATTTTATCAAAAAAAAAAAAACTGACCCAAATGCAATCCATTTACACTGTACAAAAATGTATTTTGGAAAAGCTGCAGCAAGGTTTGCTTCAGGGGGTGGAAGTCGCTCTAGCAATTCAGGCAGGTGGCATACATAAAAAACTAACAGAGTTCCTACAGAATCCAAGGGACTGAGAAAGAAATAAGGTTTTTTGAAAGGTTTTTCAGAGAAAGTGTTATCTAAAACCCAATTTAACCTGAACCTGAAAACTTTAGAGCCCAGTAAATGTGCAAGAGAGACCTACACACCATTTCCTATTAGGTGGCTGCCAAACAGATTTGTTACACATTAATAAAGCAATAAAATAAAACATTTATGTAGCACGTTTAACTGCAAATATATCTGTACTATTTTGTTTAAATGAAAATGTAACCTGATAGATGCTACAATTACTGGGCAATGGGAAATGTGATGAGAAAAAGGAAAGTCAGAATTTCTGCTGCATCACAAAAAAATAACATAACCGTGCCCTTGCACAGTCCTGCTTTAATAGGCCTACAAAACCTATATGCTTTGAGCCTCTAACAAGAGTGCCCAGCTGGCAGTTGGTGAATTTTCAGGTGCCTTGGAGGGTCCAGCTACTTCGAGGGAGCAGTCTTGAATACGCTTTGCTGGGTCATACATCATTGCTATTCCTTCCCTTCAGGGCTTCACCTCATATTTGGCGAAGAAGCATAGCTGCAGCTCCTTCCAATGTCAACACCTTTTCTTTGCTTGGCTAGAGGTGTCAGTGCAGAACAAACACGAGGTACTGCCTTCCTAAGTTCAGAGCTCCCTGAGTCACATGCACTTTTCAGGCTCTATCTTCTCCTCACTGAAACTTTACAGTAAAACTGCCATCAGCCTTCAGAGTGCAATTTCAGCCCATCACATCTTTTCCAGGTTAGGAAAGAAATGCAACAAACTGCAAAGGTACATGTCATAACAAGTAGCTTAATACAAACACCTAGTAACTTTTGCTTCTTTAATGTGCAGATCTCAAGAATACGTAGAGAGAGATCAGTTATCCCTTTACAGATGCATAGAGAAACTGAGGTTGCAGGTGATGGAATGACTTAGAGGATCTCTGAGCGAGTGAACAATAAAGCAGGGAAGAGGACAAGAGATTTGCAAGCTAGTATCTCTTTACATGGACTTAAATCTTTCTACAGACATTGTACTTAATAGTAGTTGCTTCCGAAAAAGAAATTATTCTCTTTTGGAGAAAGATGAACATGCTCTTCTTTATGGGCGATTATTCCCAGACTGGATAAAAATCAAAGAGATAAGAGTACAACACTGACGTTACAGAGCAAAGCTGTTTTCTTCTGAGTTTGAGAACAAAAGTAAAGCAGATATTTTGGGGTAAAATTGTTTTAAGAAAGAGGTACTTTTCTGTTTCAGTAGAGATATATACAGACATGTATAAATATCTTTAACAAGGAAAACATTGAAACAATAAGTTGTTGACTTTTGCTTGCAATACTTAATCACATTCCTAATGTTAAGATCCTGAGTTCTCTCTAAGAAGAGCATGTGGATGTTTTATTGTTAAACAATTAGGCCAAAGCCACAGTGAGGATTTTTGTATCTGGTTCAAACTGACTTTAATGGAAAATGAGCATCTAACTCTCATAAGTGACTTAGAAAATCTCAGCAGGGTTGTACAAAAAGCCAGAGCATTTTTTATTCTATTCGAATCTAGCCTGGTTAAGGCTTTGTAGAGAGCTGAGAACCCATAAATAAAGATAGGAAATTGTGAAGGCAGAAAGGGTCTTTGTCTCCTCCACACTCTAGTCAAAATGAAACATCTGCTGTGCTAACTTGTGTATCAAAGCTAACCTCTGTTTACATCAATAAAAAGGGTTTTACAGCTAATTTAATCAGCATACAGAAAATGCTGCTTGGAATATTTGTGAAATGATATGAATAAATTACTATCTTTTGAATAGTTACGATAAATATACTCTACATAAGATGTAAACCTGGGCTGCACATTGATGTACGAGAGTGTATCTTTGCCTTTTGGCATAGATTTATAAGGGGGGGGGGGGAAGACAGTAGATACAAAATAACTGCCACCTTGTAACCAGAAATAATGGTTATGACTGAGTCTCAAAAATCAAAAAATCAAACATAAGTAGATACAGAAGAAGTCACGCTTTTCAAGGGAAAAAAAAAGGATTAACATCATATCTCTTTATCTACATTAGTCCATTAATAAATATTTGAGATTAAGTAGTTAAGAAACATGGTATTAAAAGTCTAAACTATCCTGCTAGTCTCACCACCTCATCATACAAATTTTGAAATTAAGTAACTTCACTTGAAACCACCTTCTACTTTAAAAAAAAGCCTTTTGAAGCACTGAAGGGCAGCAGCAGTATTGTCGTCTCAAAACCACTACTCTGGGTATTTATTTACAGTTCAAGACGAAAGAAAATATTTTGCCTCACAATATATTTCTGATTTTCCTTAAGACTTAAACTATAAATGGAGAGAAAAGGTTTTATCTGTTGCCAGGATTAACTTCCCGAACATTCTCACTTGTATTGATGGTTCCCTCATCTACCAAAGTTATATGCAGGCTTTCATTCATTCACATTTTGTTAAGTGCTCTTAGATTTACAAATGAAAGATGCCACACTGCTGCAATATCGCATCATCTTTCTGCCATTATCTGAATTCAGTTCCTGTTTTTTAAAAAGTTATTTGCCCCAGAAACCACTAATCCTAATTTGCTTCAGAAGCCCTCATCATTCAGATTTTTTAAATCCCCATGATAAAACCTAGAAATGAAAATAACCTATCTCCATTACGCCCAGGTGTAGGATTCCTGCATCCAGTTTTTAGAAGTTATGGAGTCCCTTTGTTGCGTATTGGG
>NW_009235549.1:0-10285 GCF_000690835.1 Fulmarus glacialis
GGGCCGGGCAGCGGCTCTTCCTCTGCCCTGTGCCCAGCCCCGCCGCGCCGCAGGTCTGTGCCCCGACCTCCGGCTCCCTCCTTCCTGCCTGTTCCTTCCCGTGGTGCAGGCAGCAGAGGCCGCCCGGGCTCTCCTGCTGCGCCGGCTTTAGCAGCTTGTCTCCTGTGGTCCCGCAGATTGTAATGTAGGAGACCCTGCGATGTCCACAGCCTCAAAAAAATGTAGCAGACCCTGCGATGTCCACAGCCTCGCAGCTTGGCCCAGGGTCCAACCCGCTGCCGAACCTGAACGAGACCAGTTCTTCCAGCGTGCCTCATGGTGCTGCCCCCGGCTTACGGTCAGACGCTGCAGGAGGCGGAGGCGGCGGCGGCGGAACAGGAAAGCAGCCTTCACAGTTCGTTTACGTCTTTACAACGCACCTGGCTAACACGTAAGCAGTAAACCCCGTCTGTCCTCCGCTGGTGCAGGGCTGGCCTGTGACACCTGCCTGCTGCATGCTGCACTTGAGTACAAGAGAGCTGGAGAGACCCACGTCGCTTTGGTTGCACAGAGTGGGTCCTCCTGAGGTTCAGGAAGTTTGCTGGCAGCTACTGCTGGTGGGCAAACTTTGTCTTAAATGCACGCTTCCTCCCAGCAATGCCCAGCACTGTATTCTGCAACACGTGCCGTCGAGTACATCTAATCAGCATCCAAGGGAAAAATTCTCCCAAAGCAGTGTGGACTGCTGGTCTGATTCGGAAGTATCTAAGGGGCTGGGTGTCACGGGGAGTGCCATGTCACACTTGGTGTTCTCCACTCAATTCCTCCCTTCTGTCCTGCATCGTCTCAGCCATGGAGTCTTAGCAAGGCTGTTGAGTTTTAGAGCTCTGCTATACCACAGGTTCGGTGTAGTAGATCCCAGAGCATCTTGGCGACAGCCACCTTAGGGCAGCAGGCAGCAGCAGGCACAAGGCAGAGCCAAGTGTCCGTCACAGGATGTGGGAAGAGGGAAATTCCAGGGCAAGCGATCGTCAGTTGGAGAACCTCACTGGGGCCTGTGCAGGACGAGTGGGAGGACTCTGAGAATATCCCCCCTTCTCGGTGACCTCCAGAGGTTTCCCTCTTCCCGCAGGACTGAAGAGCGCAGGTGGCACCTGGGGCCTGGGATGGGTGGGATGGGGCACAATTCCTGTTCTCGAGCGGTTTGTGCTCTCTCCCCAGAGCTGCAGAAGCTGTCCTGCAGGGTCGAGCTGACTCCATTCTGGCCTACCATCAGCAGAACGTCCCACGGGCAAAGCTAGACCAGGTATACCAGCTATGAACGAAATGCTGCTGTTGGCACGTGCTGCTGACTGCTGACGCTTCGCTTCTGACGTGGCCGTTCTCCCTCAAGCTCTTGGCTCAGCTGTGGAGGAAGGGGTTGTCAGAATGCCCTTTCAGTGGGGTGGGAAGCTGCTTTGCTGTGGAACCTCTTCAGAGTGACTTCTGGCTGCTGTCAGCTGTGGGAAGTTTGGGATGGGGCACAGTATGTGGCCCTGCAGCCACTTTGTGCGTTTCCCGGGCACATAATAGGGCCTGCTTCTTCCCCACAAGAATGAAGGTGAACTGCCACGGGGCATGTTTTTGGGACAGAGAGGTCTTCTGCAGGGCACAGGGAAGAATACCTACCCAGGGTTTTTCCTGCTCACGTTTATTTCCTTTTCTCTGCCAGGCGCCAGCTCCTAAAGTGCTGGGGGTTGCTGAGCCGATTCCGATTAACCCTCCTGCTGCCAACACTCCACAGTCCCAGCCACCGGCACCTCAAGCGAGTCAGCCACAGCCGCAGCCTCCCCCACCGCAGCCTCCGCCTCCACCTCAGACCATCAGTCAGACACCTTTGCCTGCGCCCAGCAGCCTGCCCCAGGAAGGGACAAGTGAAGATGTCCGGAGAGATCTGACTCCCAACTCTTTGGGGAACAACAGCGGCAGCAACCAGCCTGGAAGTAACCACCCAAATACGCCCACCGCGTCTGCCAACACCATGCAGCCTGGGCAAGTGGACTCCTCCGCCACGTCCAGCTCCAGCCTCCTCGGGGAGGGCCCAGGCCCAGGGATGCCAGGGAACGGGCAGGCAGGCCTGGGCCCCCAGGAAGGGCTCTCGAAGGAGCAGCTGGAGCACCGAGAGCGCTCTCTGCAGACCCTGCGGGACATTGAGCGTCTGCTGCTGCGCAGCGGGGAGGCCGAGCCCTTCATGAAGTCCAGCCAAAATGCGGGTGAGGGCGGGACTGCTCCTCAGCCACAGGCTGCCCCTGCCCAGCCCTCTGCACCCCCCGCCAGCATGAAGAAGTATGAAGAGCCTCTGCAGTCCATGATCTCCCAGACCCAGAGCCTTGGTGGGCCCAGTCTGGAACACGAGGTGCCCCACCACCCAGGCGCTGACATGGGGCAGCAGATGAACATGATGATGCAGCGGCTGAACCAGGACAGCCTGACACCGGAGCAAGTGGCCTGGAGGAAGTTGCAGGAAGAGTACTATGAGGAAAAGCGACGGAAAGAGGAGCAGATCAGCATCCACGGCCGGCCCATGCAGGAGATCATGATCCCGCAGTCGATGGGGAGCATGATGATGCGTGGGCCCCCACCACCCTACCACAGCAAGCCTGGAGAGCAGTGGCCGCCAGGGATGGGCAGCCAGCTGCGGGGACCCATAGATGTGCAGGACCCTATGCAGCTGCGGGGAGGGCCACCCTTCCCAGGGCCACGGTTCCCTGGGAATCAAATGCAGAGAGTCTCTGGCTTCGGAGGGATGCAGAACATGCCCTTGGATGCTCTTGGGCCCATGAATGCCATGCAGAGGCCAGTCAGGCCTGGCATGGGATGGAGCGACGATATGCCTCCTATGGGAGGCCCTGGGAACTTTCCGCAAGGCACCCTGCCCTACCCATCAGGGCAAGGGGACCCCGAAAGGTTCATGAATCCCCGTGCCAGGGAGGAGATCCTGCGGCATCAGCTGATGGAGAAACGCCCAGTGGCAATGCAGAGGCCCATGGGGATGTCCGGAAACTCCATGAGCCAGGGCATGGAAATGGAGAGGATGATACAGGCTCACAGGCAGATGGATCCATCCATGTTTGCTGGCCAGATAACGGGGGACAGCCTGAGCACTGCCCCGATGGGAATGGATTTTGCAGGCACTCGGGGGATGCTGAGCCCCCCTATGAGTCAGTCGGGCCTTCGGGACATGGATGCACCCATGGGCCCTGGCAACCTCAACATGAACATGAATGTCAACATGAACATGAACATGAACCTCAATGTCCAGATGACCCCGCAGCAGCAGATGATGATGTCGCAGAAGATGAGGGGCCCCGATATGATGGCCCACCAGGGCATGAGCCCCGAGGAGCTGGCCAGGGCAAGGGCTCAGAATGGCAACGGCAGTGCAATGCTGGGGGGACCCCAGAAAATGATGATTCCCTCCCAGTTCCCCAACCAAGGACAGCAAGGCTTCTCGAGTGGGCAAGGGCCTTACCCCAACATGCCCCAGGAGATGGGCAGCGGCTCGGACATGTTCAGCCCTGAGCAGGGCACCATGCCTGTTGGGAGCATCAGTGGCACCACCAGGCTCAGCCACATCCCTCTGCCTCCAGCCTCCAATCCCACTCCCACGCAAGGGGGCAACCTGGCCAACATGCACCCAGCACCTTCCCGGGGGCTGGGCCGCCGGCCCTCTGACCTCACCATCAACATCAGCCAGATGAACTCCCCCAGCATGGGTCACCTCAAGTCTCCCACTCTCAGCCAGGTGCACTCGCCACTGGTCACCTCCCCCTCTGCCAACCTCAAGTCCCCACAGACACCCTCGCAGATGGTCAGCATGCCACCTTCAAACCAGTCTGGACCCCTCAAGTCCCCCCAGGTGATGAACTCCTCGCTTAACGTCCGGTCTCCAACTGGCTCACCAAGCCGCCTGAAGTCCCCTTCTATGGCTGTTCCTTCCCCTGGTTGGGTGCCATCTCCCAAAGCCACCATGCCCAGCCCAGGAGTCAACCAGAGCAAGCAGACGCTCAGCATGAACTCGTCTGCTTCCATGGGAGGACTGGATCAGGGTATGCTGGGTACCTTGTGTGCGAGTGCGCATGTGTGCTCGGTTTTGGTGAGTGGGTGGACGGTGCTTCTCTCCAGCCCGCGTGCTCTCGCAGGAGTGGGGAGATGCTCGTGCCTGTGCGTGCCCTTACGTCTCATGGAGCAAGTCTTTTTTCCCAGGAGTCCAAATGGGGCCTTTTCAGGAAGATGGGAGGGCGAACAGAGCAGCTTTTACTTCCACCCTGGTTCGTGCTCTGTGATACAGGCAGCAACAGATGTGTCTCTGCTGGGCAGTGAGGGGCAGTTTGAAGTGGAAGTCCATCACCGTTCTGGAGCAGGGTCTCTGCAGGAGCCTCCTCAGAGTCCGGAGGGTGCTGAGCTGTGCCAGCTCTGCGTTTTGCAGCTTCCTCTGGTCACTGCCATCGGAAGGAGGGGACGGGGTTGCTGTCTGACGGGAGCAAGCCACAGTGCATGGGCGGTACTAAGCTGGCCTCTCTCTCACTTGCAGGTTCTCTCCCTTCTGGGCCTCGGAGCAGCTCTTCCGCGCCAGCCAGTAACACCTCTAGCACCATGAATCCCAACATGCCTTTTACTTCCTCTCCAGATCCATCTCCCTCCCAGAACCCCCTCTCACTGATGATGTCCCAGATGTCCAAGTATGCCATGCCCAGCTCCACACCGCTTTACCACAATGCCATCAAAACCATCGCCACCTCTGATGACGAGCTGCTGCCAGACAGGCCTATGCTCCCGCCTGGAAGCATGTCAGGTACATACCTCTGGGGCTGGGCTTGCAAGGCGTCTTGTGGCTGCCGGCAGGCCTGAGGCACCAGGTGGAGGAGGCATTAGAAACTGTTCTCCCACCGACTGCCATGTCAAATAGCTTAAATTTGCCCTCGTTCGTAATAGTCTGCTCACATCTCCGCCCTGTGCCCAGGCTGTCCATCAGCTTTTGGCTTGGGTGTGCTGTCTGGAAAGACATGAGCCAGCCTGGCATTTGAGGCACCCTTCTTCCACGAACTCTGGAAGTTTTCAGAACTACCTTTACCCTGTGTGGATGCGTCAGCCCTGGATTTTCATGGCTCCTGCAGTTGTGTCAGGCCCAGGATTTGCAGACAGAGGTCTGCTGCTTGGAGCCCTTGTGTTCTCATGCAGCGGGACGGGGGTGCACTGAACAGGGTTTGGGAGTCTGGTGTTTTGAGTGGAGCCCAGATGCCTGCACAGGCAAGGCTGTGTCGTAGCATAGTTCTGATTTCAGTAGGTTGCAGCCAGACACGCTCCGCTAGCTGGTGGCATTGAAGGACAGCTAGGCAAATGAGTGTTTTTCGTCACTTGGTGACCAGCCCGAAGGGGAATTCCAGCACACTGTACCACTTGATTTAGGGGTTTAAAGCTGTCTGATAAATATTTTTGGCAGTTTTCAAAATGAAAAATCAACTTTTTGACTCTTTCACTGCTGAGGAGTCACTTAGGTTGACCGCAGGCATGCAAATGCATTGGCTCCCTCCTAACCCGAACCCCTCCACAGGCACTGATCGCTCTGCTGTACCGATGGGCGCAGTCCTCCCTCCCTCCCGGACAGCACCTGTGCTGGGCTGCCGACTCTCCTGCTTTTTTTCTCTGCACCGCCCGAGGCCATGTGGTCACCAGAGCTTGCCGGGTGGCTAACCCTGCAAGCAGGCAGGCAGGCAGTGGTGAAGGGTCACTCCTCGGTGCCTTCCAGGCAGCTGAGAGTGCTGCTGAGATCATGGTGTAGGGCTGTTCCAACACGCAGAGCCAGCCGGGACTCTAAAATCAGCGGGCTGTAAGGAACTACAAATCCAGCGTGGGACTGGATGAAGCTGGAATAGGTCTCTGCTGCTTGTGGGCTTGGGGAGCTGGAGTCTGGGGCACTTTTTCCTGACGGTGGTGCTTTGCAAGCCCATCTTGCGGCTGCTTACTGAGCATCACGCTCCGTGCTCAGGGCTTTCTGAGCAGGAGTGCTCGCCGGGCTTCCAGGGTGTGGATTTTGCCGCCCTGAGAGGTCTGTGGGCAGAGTTAACGCTTCTGTCTTTTTCCTCTCCTTAGGCGTGACGGGGAATCAGCCGAATCAACTGCACTTGAACTCCGTGGGGCCTGGATCCTCTCAGAGCCCCATGGGAATGAACCTGCCTGGTCAGCAACCCCTCTCCCACGAACCGCCCCCCACCTCCATGATGTCCTCCCCAAACCCTCTAGGCTCCAACATTCCTATGCACCCGAGTGCGCCGGGGGCGGGCGTGCCCCCCCAGAACCCCATGATGCTGCCTCCGGGGCCCCAGGACTCGTTGAACCAGCAGTGTGGCCCCGTGCCTAACAGTTCGCAGATGATTCCTCCCAACCAGCTCGTGTTCCCCCGCATGCAGCAGCCCCACAATGCCATGCCGTCTCCCGCCGGAGGCATGCCCATGGCCCCTGGAGGGGGAGGTGGCCCTGGGATGCAGCAGCATTACCCGCCGGGGATGCCCTTGCCGCCTGAGGACCTTCCCTCCCAGCAGCCCAGCCAGATGCCCCCTCAGCAGCACATGATGGGCAAGAACATCCCTCCTCGGATCGGCGAGCCCTACCCACCCGTGCTTCCAGGGGTGGCGTCAGTGCTGAACGACCCCGAGCTTAGCGAGGTCATCCGCCCCACGCCCACGGGTATCCCCGAGTTTGACCTGTCCAGGATCATCCCATCGGAGAAGCCAAGCAGCACCTTGCAGTATTTCCCCAAGAGCGACAGCCAAGCGCCCAAATCGCAGCCTTCCAACCTCCACCTCATGAACCTGCAGAACATGATGGCTGACCAGCCCCCAGTGCGGCCAGGTATGAATGCCCCCAGCCTCCCTGGGCAGCAGGGCGTGCAGAGGGGACTCAGCATGCCCATGTGCCATCCTGGACAAGTGCCCATGCTGGGCAGGACAGGCATACCGCCCCAGCAAGGCATGATGGGCAACAGCATGCACCAGGGCATGATGTCTCCGCAGCAGAGCCTGATGGCCCAGCAGAATTTCATGCTGATGCAGGCCAAGCAGAGGAGCATGTCTGTGTCAGGGGAGATGTATGCTCAGACAGGACACATGATGTCACCTCAGGGCTCTCTCATGGGGCCCCCGCCTCAGCAGAACCTCATGGTCACGCACCAGATGAGGCAGAGGAGTGTCTCCCTGGACAGCCAGATGAGTTACATCCCCGGGCCTGGGAACATGGCGAACCTGCCTTTCTAACCCTGGCTGGCGCTCAGGGGTGGGGAGGGGATGGGCTGCCTGTACAAACGTTTTTAAAACCTTTCTTCGGGGGAGGGTTGGGGGCCAACGCCGGTGGAGGACGCCACGTGGGATGCTTTTCATATCGGATTCGCCTCTACACAGAAAACCAGATGTGCAGTAAACTTGATGTGAATTGGGTTTCTTTTTCCTTTGTTTTTTGGGGAAGGGGAGGGTGGAGGGGCTGGAAATGGGGCTGTTGTTTTGAACCCTGTGTGGTGACCAGGGACATGCAGACCCTGTGGCAGTTTGTAAAATTTTCGTTTATGGTTTTCCTCCGTCAAGTGTTTTTCTTTCCCCTTTTGATCTCTCTCTTTTTCCCTTTTTCTTTTTTTTTTTTTTCTTTTTTTTTTCTTTTTAAGCAACAAAAATGTGCAAGAGGGTTTTTGGAACTAGCTGTAAATAGGTCGCTGGGAAAGGCAAAACTTGTGCTGGTTTTTAATTGTTCTGTATTTCTGTGTTTTAATAGAAGCCTCAAAACATGTTTTAAAAAAAACAGAAACAAAAAAACATGCTAAAGGCAACAGTGTACAAGGATCGAAAACTCTCCCTGGGGGAGGCAGGAGGATCCCCCAGGGTGCACAGGGCATTGAGAGATCCCATTGTAGAGTGATTCTGTGTCAAACCTGTGTTGTTCACACGTCTGAACAGTTTGCATGTGCGGGGTGTGTAATTTCACGCAGATCTTAGGCCCCTGTGGCGGCTGTGCCGAGTACATGAACACAACCAATGACCGAGGACCATTGGAGAGGTCAGAGCTGTGGCCCCGGTGAAATGTTGCCGGAGCAGTGCTCATCTGGCAGGGCAGAGGCCGTAGCTTCATGGGATACAGTTGTCACTGCTCCGTGGCAAAGCTGCCGTGGCTGGGACGGGGAGGATGCTAGCTAGCCCTTTGGCTGGAGAAGCAGCGAGGATCTGGGCTTCGCAGATGATAACGTGCTGGACCCAAAGGTCTTGACCGGCCGTGTCGCCTCTAGTCCCTTAATTTCCCTTCATGCTGTGTCCCCTGTGGGCAGGTTGTTGCGGTACGCAGGGACAGATGGGCTCCGAGATGAGTGAGGTGATGTATTCCTCTGCTTCCGGGAGAGGCTAGCTGGGAACCCTGCTCTTCTGCAGCCTTCCTACACCAGTCCTTTACCCATCCATTGCCCTCCGCGACTGCGCTGCGCCCCCTCTACCTCTGCCATTGAATGCTCTCCCAGGTCTTCCTCATGCTTGTTGGTCCTCCTCCAGAGTTTCACAGGCAGTCTTTGCTCCATCTCGCCCTGAGCTACCAGCAGCAGCCCTGCCCTACTGCACAAGAGAGGTCCAGCCGTTGAAGATGACCTGTCCCTGTGTGCGATACTACATTTCAGTATAAGTTCTCTTGTACAGTCTCAGCGGCATGGCCATCCTGTGCTTCGGACAGAAGAGGCTGAGGTTGCGTTGCAGCCCCTCGTTCCTAGGCTGGTAGAAGCGTGCCGTTCGAACAACTCTGGCTTTTCTGGATGCGCTCCACCCTCCCCATTCTCCACTGCGTAAGGTCTTCCTGCATGCGGCACTGATACTCTTCCCTGTGTTTGTTCACGGAGGGGACTGTGGGGTGACGCGCATGCACTTCTGCACACACCGCAGTATCTCTGAACCTCCGCGGGGACCGCATTCCAGCATGGTGTACCCTATGGGTATCCAACGGTGAACTCGGGGCACGTGATTGCCAGAGGAACACCAGTTGGAGGATTATCTCTGCAGTGCCAGACTTAGCATACTACCTCTCTTGTAACAGAGCTCACCTACTTGTGCTGCAGGGAGGAGAGGGCTTTTGGAAAGGGAGATTGTCAAGAAGTGAGCAAAGGGCAACACTTTTTATCATGTTGCAAGCTGTTCAGAAAGGCCGGCGGGTGCTGAAATGTCAGCCTGGTGGCTGTCTTGATCCAATCCGTGAGAAGATGGAGCCACAAAGTCCAGTTAGGAATACCTTGAAGCCTTGGGGTGTTTTGTAGCGAGCAGTACTGGGTGGGAAGCATGGGTCTGGATTCGAGGAAGGATTTCGCTCTGGTCTCCTGCTTTGTGTGGTTTTGTTGTGTACAATGTGAGTGAGCAGCATTTTCACAGATGGCAAAACGGGAACAATCCTGGGAAGTGCTCATCCCTGCCTTGGCAGTCAGAGCAGGGGAATAATCTTCAGCCCAGGCTAACGAAGTGTGCTTTGGACCTGACGTGTTAGCTGGTTGGATTCTCCATCCTTTCAGAGTGTGCGTTTCACGTGGGAGGATGTGGCTCGAACAGATGTAGCTCTTTCTAAGCTTGACTTGCCTGAAAAGCTGTGGCTTCTCTTGGCTGCACTTCGGGGTGTTGGCTGCTGGTAGTTTCTCATAAACATCCAAATACCAGTGCCAGCCCCAAACCTTGCTCATCACCCACCAGCTAGTCTCAGTTAATTTGAAGCCATAATATTTTCTATACGGAAGTTTTTTTGTTTGTCTGTAGACAGCTGTTGTTTTAGCCTGGTTGAGATCGCCACGTGTCCATACCTTCTCTGTTGTCCCTTTTGCCCAGCCCGACTGAGAAGTTGCCTGGGGCTTGCGGTCCTCGCTCTGTCGGCAGCGCGTTGTCCCCGTGTCAGCCAGAGCCCACAGGCTGCGGTGCACCGCTGTGCAGTGCTAGGGAGGTCGGCACTGCCTGCTCGCAGGGACAGGGCAGCACAATGCTATTTCTGCCTGGCAGCAGGAGGAAGACCTGTCCTTCGGTGACAAATGAGTAAGAAGCAAAGCCTTTTGACTCAGCAGCCCTGGATACAAAAGGGAAATCCTGATGCTAGGTCAGAGCTGGGGACTTCGGAGCAGCAGTCGGTGCTCTTCTGCAAAATCCCACCGCCCTGGAGCCAGCCCTACCCCTACCACCGTGATGGCTGAACGACGGGGAGAAGTGCTACCTAACACCCCTCTGCCCCGGGCGCTGCTCCCAACCACGTCTGTGAACAGCAATATGGCAGG
>NW_009235549.1:10303-10637 GCF_000690835.1 Fulmarus glacialis
GTTTCCTTTTGAGGCCTGGGTAGGTTTGCCCCCCAGCCGGTTGCGCACTGCTGTGAGCGGTGTCTAGTCTCGTGTCTTGTAGCTTATTGCTCGGCTTCTCAGCTTGAGTTCTGTGTACTGACCCCACCTAATCACAATAAAAGGTTTGCCCATGTTTTAGCCATGACTTCGCCATGTTTTTCCAGCTCCAAAAAAGCAAATGCTGGGAAACCGCATCTTTCAGTACGTCAGATAATCATGCACCCGGAATTAGCTTTCACGTTGAGGTAATGGTGACTGACCTGTTCTCTGTCATCCCATGGAGAAACTTCCCCAGTCATTTTGTACCATTATA
>NW_009235550.1:0-16778 GCF_000690835.1 Fulmarus glacialis
AGGGATCCCCGGGGGGCGAGGCGGTGCTCCCCTGGCAGTCGAGAGCTCCGCGCCCGCCGCCGCCTGCTCCACACCCCCGGGGAGAAGCCCCCGAGACCCACTCTTAAATAAAATAAAATAAAATAAAGCATGCGGGGGCAATACCTTCGGGCAATACCCGGGCTCCCGGTTGCCTGTGGGGTACCCTGGGGACCGCCTGGCAGCAAGCCAGGTGGTGGCGGGTGGCCAGAGGTGCCCGGGTCCCAGCCACCCCCCTGCATGACACCGAGGCATGGGGGCTGCAGCGGCACAGCCGGGGTGTCCCCGGGCCATCCCGGATAAGGAGTGGGATGTTTGGTGCTGTACAGAGCGCCCGCAGGTGGGTTTGGTGCAGGGTTGGGTACCGCTTCTCCAGTTCGTGCACTGTCCTCATGTACACTGAGTGCTGCCTGCATCGTCATGCCCAACCGTTTCGTCACGACTCCAATGCAAATGTCCGGAGCTGGCCAGGGGTCCTCACCAGCAGAAGCACAAAGAGCAGCTCAGTCCTTCCCATCCAAAAACTGAATTTATATCCACTTCAGTCCTTCATGCGCATCTTGAAGCTGTTTGGAAGGCATTGCTACTTTGAATAGCAAGCTGCAGTAAAGTCATATGTACCTTCACAGTTGACTATTTGAATGTAGGATTCATTTCCAAGAGTGGATCCTCTGCTCCATCCTTGATACGTAAAAAGTCCCAGACCTGATCAACACCGGATGGGTGATACTAATCACCTCTTTGCTGCCCACCTGCACTCTCCATGGACACCCATTTGCAAGCTCTTTGGCAACGGGTGCTCCTCATTGCATGGGAGCTGCATGACAGCCTCTGTGGGTTCCTTACAGACTTACATACTGTTGGTCTTGTCTTTGGATGCCTTCTGAGAGCAAAGATAAATCTGCTTCTTCCTAGGTTTCTGCAGTCTGCAGAAAGATTCATAAACTATGAGGAAAGTGCAAACCAGCCATGCCATGTCACTAAAGAGAACAGAGCTCTTCTTTCCTTATGCTTCAAAAGCGCAATGGTTATGAGCACCTCAGCATCGTGCTTTTGTCTTGTTCCCTGTTAAACCTTTCCAGGCGTCTGCCTTGATGGCCCCCTAAGGACTGCTGGCTAGCACCCATCTCTGTTAGCACAAGCACCCATTTCTGTGGGTGGCTGTGCTGAGCTTGGCTTTCATCAGTGGTCAGAAACTTGAGCGGCACACATCTCCCAGCTTGCACAAGTGCACTCCCTTGAAAAACCCCTTCGCATCACATCTGTGCTTTCCAGGGGCACCCAGTCGTAAAACCTGTGGCAATGGGTGCTCCCAGGCCCAAGGGTGCTGCACTGCAGTTAATGCACCTACCTGTCCTAAAGGTGAGCTTTACAAAAATGGCGCTGATGGTTAAGTCTGTACAAGACCAAGAAGGTTGTCCTCTGAATCCTCAGGTTATAAACCCGGGGCTGCTTTCCCAAGGCTCTGAGTCAATCTGTCACACTGGTCTTGTTCTGTGATCCCCAGACCAGGGCTTAAGCTGATGCCAAAGCTTGTTAGGGGGTACAGGGTACGTCTTCCCACCCGAGCACTTCATGTGCTGCTGGCGGTGGCCACTTGCGGTTACCACCAGTACGTTCACCACTTTCTTGTGAGAGCTTTGGGGGCGTTAACAACTGCTTTGCTTGTGGCTCTAGTAAAAAATTTAAGAGCGGCATAAGAAGTGTAATCTAATGCTCTGTCTGGCTTTGGGTTTGAGGAAAGGCATAAAAATTGGTGCCGGTGGAGGAATATCAATGGGAGTTTCCACAAGAAATATAGGTGCTCCTTGTGGATTATGGGAACCTTATATCTCCTTGTGCAGCTCCAGCAGTCACGGGGGAGGCCGGCGAGACAATTTACGGTTTTATTGACCAGCTGCATTCAGGCACTTGTCTCTGTTTTTGAGCAGTCCCAGTCAGCCCCGTTCCCTCTCTCCAGAGGGCGAGTAAGCTTCTGGCAGGAAGAGACATATGTAAGCTTAATCACATCGCTTTGGTTTCTTGCCTTCTGCTTTGTACTCGTGGCAGCATGAGCAGGTCTTCACCATGGTGGACAAACTGGTTTCCATCTGCTGCTGCTGCTACTTAGTTTGTGATGCAAAAAGGTTCTGGTATTTCCATTGCAGATTTAATAAGTTAAAAGCCCAAAGTGCTGCTGTCACTGTGCACTAGCCACACGGCCTCTGAAGCCGGCAAAAACAAATGCTGGCCAAGCCTCCAGGAGACAACCAAATAAACCAACCTTCCAGAAAAAAGCCAATGGCAAATTCCATAAGATTGGAGTTCTTTTAAAATCAATGTGGCTTGTGATGTTGCTCTATGGACATGCTACATGTGTGCCATGGTATGAGGAGAAATCCGTTCAGATAATCAGACAAAAAGAAGGTTGACTATCAGTTTGTTAACGATAATATTGTAGATGGTCCATTGCTGCTCCTGCCTCAACAAAACCCACTTCTGAACAACGTCAATGCATTTATTCATGCTTCTTATGGTGACATTCAATGACTGGAATTGCATCTGAACTGCTAGGCCTGCCCTAGAAGACTGAAAATGCGGTCGCCATCCAGTCTTCATCTATCTTTCAAACTTGATGTCTGCTCCGTGGTATTATGAAGTGGAATGAAGCAGCCAACGTGCTCCGTGCTTCTTAAAGGCTATGATGGGAGCAACAAACCTGCTTGGTTTGGATCCCTCAGCCACCATCGGATCTTTCATGATGCTTTGCATTTTAATTAAGAATAATGTCTTTAAATGGTGACACTAGCAAAGAGGTCTCTTCATCAGATTCAACCTCTGGTACCATAAAACTCAGTATTTCTTGCAAGTTGTGCTTGGCTGAGCCAAGTGCTGGTATTTTACCAAAGAGGCTGGTGGGAACTGTCTGTGTCTGGCCCAGCCCTTTGACATTTGGAGAATACTAGGCCCACGTTACATCTGCACTACTGGTGAGGTTATTCAATTGAGCAGCTGCCTGGAGCCAAGTCCCACCAGCAAAATTTGTTCTTTGTCTGAGCTGGAACTCAGCGCTTGGGCACAATGTAGGTGTTGCCAAGGACCTCACTTGTCAAATAAAGTATTTATAAGCCCTTAATTATCTTTGTCAAGATAAAAGATTAGGTTTTATCCTCTGTTGTTTATTGCTGGATACTTCAAATTGAATTACAGCTGAAAAAAACATATTCATTGACCTTAAAAAACTAGTGGAAAGGGTGCCTGATGCAAAAGTGTTTAGGAATGGAGGCCTTTACAGCAACCGCAGCTTGATCCGTATCAATAAGGACACTGAATGGAAAACCACATCTTAGGTTTATATACCACCTCAAATACCTGGCTGCACTTTTTGGTTTACCCAGGACTCCAGCCCAGCACCTGTCCATCCATTCACTGCTCAAACAAGATTGCTACTGAGAGCTTGAGACCTGATCCCCCTCAGATTTTGGGGTTTTTTTGTTTGTTCATCTTTGAAGATCTCCATCTAAGTGGTAAACAGACCCAGCATACTGAGGTGAGGTCATTGCTGGCCCTTGGCCAGTCTCTTCTACACAAGTGCCCCGTTTCCTTCTGTGTCTGGAGAAAACCACTTTGCTCATTCATAAGTTGTGGTTGTCAAACTTCATGCTTTACCCTCCCGCGTTGGTGCTCCCCTGGAGCATTCTTTGTTGCTCCTTAGCGAGAACCGTGCAAATCCTTGAAGGTGGCAGCTGTGTCATTTGAAAGCTTTCTGCCTCTCTGATGGCACAAGCCCTGTGCATTACTTCCCTGGTGCCACTCTTGAACTAGAAGCACACCTGGAGAGGTGCTGCAGGAGAGTAAATGCTGATGGTGGTGGGTATGGTCAGGAAGCTCCTGGTACTCTAGCTGGAAACGGGTTCTTGTCAGTAATGAGAAAATCTGTATGCAGACCCGTTATCAGCTGCTGTGCGGGCACTGAAATCTGCCAAGGCCAAGAGACCGCTGAGGTCAAAGCGGGGTGAGAAGGCTGGGGGCATGCAGGATGGTCTGGAGAGCAGCCGGGGGCAGCCTGGCCAGTATTTGTGCTTGTGAGGTCACTTTTGCCTGCGCACCTGGTAGGCCATAGCAGGCACCGGCTTTGGTATGGGCTGGTGAGGTCACTTCTGCGGGAGGAGCTGGTAAGTCATCAGAAGACCCAGAACTGGAGTATGTGGTTCTGAGGTCGTTTCTGTCAGCAGCCTTCACACCACTGGGGCATGTGCTTGTGAGGTCACTTTTCCCTGAGCAACTGATTGACCAGCAGCAGACCCAGGACCAGAATATGTGGTTTTGAGATACGTTCTGTCAGAGCAGCTCATAGGACAGCTGATGGCAGGGGACTGAGGTAGGAGGTTGTGAGGTCACTCTTCACCGAGCAACTGATTGGCTAATGGCAGGCGCGTTCCTGGTGTATGCGGTTGTGATGTTACTCCTGACAGGAGTAGCAGCTGACGGGCCAGCAGCAGGACTATGGCCCTGCCCGGGGTCCGTGCCAGCTGCCTGCGGTTGCCGAGGGCTCTTTCTGGCATTGGGGTGGCTCCTGACGCCCAGGCCGGTTTGGGATGGGTCGCTGGCTGTCCTCCCTTCCTGCCAGGCCCTCTCAGGGCTGTGGTGGCCGATGCCTCGCCGTGAACCCAGACATGCTAACGACAAAGAGGTCTCTCCAAATTTCATGTCTTTCTATGCTGTTGTGCTTGGTGTGTGTCCTCATGCCGCAGTGCACCTTTTCCCCCCTCTCTCGTTTCCCCAAATTGTTAAAACCTAGAGGTCTGCGGGCTGCGCTGAGTGAGGGATTGGTTATGGGTGACACACCAGGGCGTGCCCGAGCCCTGGTGCCACGACACAGTGACCAGACTTGGCATTGCCCCTTGGAGAGCAAGGCCAAGGAAAAATAGCAATAAGTAGGGGGATGCAAACTAACCTTACGCTCTCGGAGGTCTCGTCCCAGTGAGGCAGGAATTAATAAATTCTTCTTTGTCTTTTCTGACGTGGTGAGAGTATGATGGCTGCTTCCTTAGACCAGGCCTTGGGTGACAGGTTTTTACTAAGATGGACAAAATTCCCTCAACACTTGTACCGAGGCAACATTTATTTCCTGTCCAGTACCATAATCTCAGATACAAGTGGCCTGAGCTTTTCTGGCATATAGATGTGATCTCTGAAGCCCATATTCCTGAAAGCTGCTTTTAATTGTCGGGGACAGTCAATGTTATCTAACAAAACCGGTCTAGTCACAGCTCCCCACAAGTATATTACAGTCTTTGTGAGGCTGCGTGTTTTTTGTGGGAGTTTTGTGGGGCTTGGGGTTTTTTTTTAATTTTAAATTTTCATAGTGCAGACCTGATTAAACACAGACCTTTTATTTTTTTAAGAAGTAGTCTCCGCTCAGGATTTCTCCCTCTTGAAGAGGGAGTCCCCAGCAGATACCATCAAAATCCCCCAAACTGATTTTTAATTTCAAGGTCTTGGGATAATCTAGGGATGTTCCTCCTTGATGCAGACCATTGTGTTGGTCAACACGAATGCAGTGGCCTAGGTTTCTGCGTGGAGGAGGAGAGCAGGCAGTGGGGCAGACGGGGCTCTGTAGGTCCCTGCTCCTCAGCCCCTGGCTTTGGAAGGGCTGCACCACGGCTGGATCTACATCAGGCTTATGCTTAAAAGCTTCTACACACATGCCAGCTTCCTACTGTTTATACAGCTGGGTTTTAACACACCAAGCTTGTTCTGGGCTTTTATCTCATCATGTGGTAAAAAGCTGAGGCTTGTTGGTATTTCTTTCGGCATGCTACCTTACAGGCCATAATATCTGAGAATGAGCAGCGTTGGTACCGGAGGAATACCCTGCCCACATGGGCATCCCATCCCTTCTGGTTTCAAAATACTAGCTTGTTTTATACCCATATATTTATATTTGTTATATATTTATACATTTATACGCATCCATACATTTGTATACATCCATATAGATATATACACACACATTTTATTGAGTAGTTCTAAGAGAGGAAAAGGAAACATTTTATTCCAATGCAGATACGCACATCATCTTGTCTGTATCAACTCCAACTCTACCCTGGGTGTAGTTTCAGCTCAGATTTGAGCAAGTAATGGAAAACGGTGAAAGTTACCAGCTGAAGTGTTGACCCCTGCTCCTGTCGGAAAGGGAACGCAGTACAATGCAACCTGTCCAAGGTGGCCTTGGGCGTGCTGGAAAAAGGTGTTTGAAACAGAAAGTAAGGAACTTAACTTTATCAACAGGAAATCCTTTGTTTAAAATGTGAAGCTAGAAGTCAGGTTAGGAGAGTCAAAGCATAAAATGATGTGGTTTGTAATTCATAGAAAGAAAAAGAACAGTGATGGACATCAATAAACTGAAAGATTTGGTAAATGAAACCCTATGAGAAGTAGGGCTGTAGTCAGTGAGTAGAAAAGCAATACCATGGAGCTGCGGGGGCAAAATGAGAAGGTCCAAGGCATAAAATGAGATACAACCTGCAAATGACATAAAGGAAAAAAATATGTTCCATGAGTTTTTTAGTTACTTCTCATGGTGACCAGGAAAGGGTGGCCCACTGTTAAATGAGGTGGGAGAGCCAGCAATAGGTGATGTCAAGAAGACAAAAGCACTCCGTATCTTTTTTTTTTCTCCAGCTTTACCCATCTCATTACCAATTAATGTTTTTTAGGTTGACAGCGTTCATCTCAGCAACCAAGAAGTTGAATTTAGGGTGGAAGAAGAAGACAGCAGGATATTTTCCACTAGACTGGATCTGAGGGAGCTCACAGAAACAGTCATTTAGCTGTTGGCAATTTCTTTTTGAGAACTGGTGGTGACTAGGGGAGGTTCCCAAAGCCTGGGAGAGGATAACCAGAGTGCCCATCTTTGACAAAAGGCAAACCAAGGGGGCCAAGGAGCTGTAGGCCAGTCAGTCTACTTAGCGCATGGAAAAATGCTGGAAGAAATAATCAAGCAAATTATTTATGAGCCTCTAGAACATGGCACGGAGATAAGTAACAGCCAACAGGGATTTGTCAAGAACAAATCATGTCAAACTCACCTTATTTCCTCCTATGACAGGGCAATAAGCCTTGTGGAGAAGCAATGAATATCATATATCTTCGCTCAGCGAGGCTTCTGACGCCGTCTCACGCCGCACTCTCCTGAAGATGCCACGGGCACGCAGACCGGGAGAGGCAGAAAGCTGCCCACCACGAGCTGTTACTCGTGTGCCCCGTCCCCAGTGGGATGCATGGTGTTTTCCTGAATCTCTTTGGGATGGGCGAGGGAGGGCAGAGGAGGAGAGGCGGGGAGCTGACGGGAAGGCAGGGGTTCAACATGCTCGAGGGAGGCGGTGGGGAAAGCTGGAGAAAAGGCGATGCAGTTTAATAAGAACAAGTGCAAAGGACTGGTTTTAGGTAGGAATAAATGGTGCACATCCCGGGTGAGGAACCGTTAGGGAAATAGCAGATCAACAGGAAAAAAGGATCTGCTGGGGTTGAAGAGCATCACAAACCGAACACGAAGCACCGCTGTGGAAAAAGCAAATGCCTCACGGGGCGAAGTGAAGTGGGCAATCACGGGTGAGTGAGGCTTTCTGCGCCGCGCAGCGCTAGCAAAGGCTCAGCTGGCATTGTCTGCCCCAGTTTGAGCACTACTGTTCAAGAAAAATATGGATTAATTGGGGAGAGATCAGCCAAGAGCACTGAGAGTGGTGTGATTCTGGGAGCACTTCCTGCGTGGGAGAGTGGAAAGAGCAGGGTTTATTGAGACTGCAGCTGAGGGTCCCCAAATGATGGGTGCAGGAAGGCGGGGGCGAGCTGATGCTCTCCTTGCTGAGGACAGGACCAGGAGCCATGGCTGCACGGCAGGAAGGGACCAGGAGGTGGGAAACGGGGGAGATGGACGGTGAAGGTGCAAAGCATTGGAAGAAAGCGCATGACCTTGGGGGGTGGTGGGCTGGCCGCTGCGGGGAAGAGTTCGGGCACAGCTGATCCCACTGGGTGAGCAGACAGGGTGGTCCCCAGGGCTCCTTCCAGCCCTCGTTTTGGGTGGGGGGGGGGAGTTAGGGAAGGGGTGGTTTTGTTTTCCTAAAGTTTTCCCTTCAGCCTGGGCTTTGTGCCGCACGAGGATGTTCTCCTGAGATCAGAGCAGGCTGCTGCTGCCTCGTCAGCGTTTGGGATACTCTTCTGTCGACGTGCTGAAACGAGACCTGCATTAATCAGCACAACGGGGAGATAATTAATTATTCTCAGCACCTTCTCAATGGAAATGTTAGAAAGGAGGGCTAAACCGTCCCCACTGCCCCCCTGTAATCCTATGCCACGGCTGGCTTTATTGGCTCTAAGGGGAAAAGAGGCACATTTGCTTTCCCGCTGATACGGCGTTAAGCATGCTCACTTCACAGGCGCGTGTGGATGAAAGTGTAATTGCATGGAAGGTGAATTGATTGCAATTAACCTCGGGACTTGGCCTCGGGCTGGGGTGTCCCACCTTCCTCCCTAGGAAAGTACCATCAGGGGCATAACGCGCAGCTGATGAATACGTATATCATGGCATGAAACACATACGTTACGGGGGAAAGTACATAAATCATCTAGGAAAACACGTATTATACCGAAATGATCAAATTATAAATGAAGCACATAAATCATGAGATTACACCGTTGATTTGTATCAGGGACCATAAATTATATAGTGAAGCCCGAGGTTCACCGAGAGGTTCATGGAATAATGAAATGGGACTCGTATAACTTAAGGAGAATGCCGTTATCTCCATGAAATGCAAAGGCAAATATCCAGCCTGACCCACATGTATTTTTGCAACATCCTCCATCAGAAAGGCTCACAACAATAGGGCCAGTTAAGCACAATAAGCCCCAAGGAAGCTTCCCCTGCCGAAGCAAACAACGATTACGCGTTAAAAAGCATGTTTGAAAGATAAGTTTGTAAGGAAGATAAAAGGTCTCCAGCAGGGCTGATAGTTGGACGGCGAAGCTGCTCTGAAGGTTGGTGACACGCGAGCAAGCTGAAAAAGCCTCGCTGCTAAGTGCGAAAAGTAGGAAGAGTTATTCTGTGAGCATCCGCTTGATTTCCTATTGATGGAGAGCGCGGGGTGCTGGGGCTGGTGGGGCGCTCGGGATGGTAGCTGGAAATGGGCTCAGCAAGGCGCTGCCTTGCAGCTGCAGCTAGGCAATTAAAAGTTAACATGAAAAAAATTCAAGTCAATACGCTCTACAATTGGAAGCCAATGGAGTTCAGGGGAAAAAAGGGGAAAGGGATATTGAGTGCAGTCATTTCGTACCTGATCTTCCGCGGCTTTTTGCTTTTGTTGGTCTATTTTCCCTTCCTTGCTCACTCCCAAAAGTAATTTGCCTTTTAACCTCCTCCCCTAGGTTGGTTGTTCAAACAGATACAATTCAGCAGAAGAAAGGCCAGTCCAATAAAACACAGGCTCCTCATTTATTTTTTCAAAATACAGCTTTGTCATTAATCAAACAAGCAGTCATGAAAGAGGCCGGCTGTCCTTCAGCTGCTGCCGGGATCCCATGTAACGGGACGAGTCAGGGTACTGGTTTTTTTTCCCAGTCGGTCAGTGTGTGAATGATGTTGGTGCTATAGCATAACTCCGGGATTTACACCCGTTCCCAGCACTGCTGAGCTGGGGCTATGGTTCGCACGTGTGTACGAGGGGATTCCTTAGTTGTAAACAAAGTGTTTGACCCGTTCCATTCCTCAGGGCAAGCGTGAGCTGGAGCCAACTGAATTTATGTGCTGGGACCGTCTGGTTTATGGGGGACCCCGGAGGGGCACTGCCTTGACCTATTTCTGGCTGAAGTTGCTAATAAGGATGTAGAAGATGTCTCAGGTCGGCAGCAAAACTAACATTTAAGGGAGAGTGTGTAAAAGGTTTCGTAGTACATAGACATCATTTTTAATTAGCAAGCATACCAGATGCAGCACCCGCTAATACGCAGTAGCAAAATCCATCTTCAATAGCAAAACCGGCTTCAACTCGGATGCTCAGCTCCTGTAAGGGAGGGCTCCCTGCTAATTTATTCTCGGTGAGCTTGGGATGGGAACCTGGGTTTGCATCATGGGAAAATAAATACACTTTCGAAGAAAGAATGGGTTTTGGACTGCTAATCCCTGGGAGGGGGAGGGCCGCGCTCAGCCTCCTAACCAAAATAAGTTGGTTAAAAATAAATAAATGGTTGAGCCTGCTAGGTATGAGCATAATCATTTTACTATATGATCTATGCGTTTCATTAGTTGAGGTACACATTTCGCTATGATAAATGTGCTTCAGCAAATGATCTATGCATTTCTTTCTGGAATGTATGTGTTTCACTGGAAAAGGTATGTGTTCATCAGCTATGAGTAATGCTCCTAACGGCACCGCATTATATTGCTCGGCTGGTATCAGCGCAGCATTACACATCCATTCCCTCATGGCCGCGGAGACGCCAATTCGCCAAGACAGCACATATCAGGCCCTGTCACTCCCGTACGGCAATGCCACGCGGGCCGGAGGGCTCCGGCGCCGAGGGAGATGGCATGAAGGAGGGGAAGCGGCAGGGCTCGTGTGCGATGCTTGCCTGCCGGGCATGCATTAGAGGTGCGAAAAGCAGAGGAGGCGGTTGCGACAGGTGGCCGGGCTTTGGCAGCGCACACAAGGTGTGAGCCTGTCGGGGACGCAGCTGGGAATGCAGCGGGGGATGCAGCGGGGGATGCAGCGGGGGATGCAGCCAGAGGTTTGCCTGCACGCTCTGTCCTCGAGCGCTCAGTGGTCCTTTCTGGTTGCCCGGCAAAGAGCAGGGCGATTTCTTTTGCTTCCCAAGCTCACCCAATGCAGTAGCATCCCCCCGCAGCTCCAGCGGGCCAGCCCCTGCCGGAGTCCCTGCAGAGGCGTCCCCATCACCGCTCCAAACTTTGAATTTCCTCCTCGTGTTCCTTGGCGTCACCGCTGCCTTTTGGAAACGGCCCCTGCCAGCTCCCAGGGCTACTAAAACTACGCGAATAATTGAGAAAAGGTTTCCTAACTGCTTGATAATCAATCCCCTCCCCCAGCGAGGCTCCTCACCCATTACAGCATTGTTATTCACTTGTAATGACATCGCTTATTACAGCAGAATACATATTAGTCTTGGCCATAGGACTAATGATTTGTATCTGAGCCTTCATTTTAAAATCACTTCTCATCAATACATTCATTTTTATACATACAGCTTTATATAACTCATTACACATATTTCCCTTTACTGACCTATTTTGCTGTACCCTGCATCTATCACTGTAGATGTTATTCTGCACATCTTCTCTTCTTTTCTGTTCATTAATATGCTCAGAAGCTGCGGTTACGTGTATTTTTGTATTATCATATAGTTTTCTCCCCTCCATCTGAAAAGAAATGTTGATTCTGGAGAGGATTGTAAAATCTGAATGAATCTGGATTAATTAGGAGCTCTATTGATGTTATGTAATGCCTGTTTCAGTTTACCCAGTATATGTTTTCTGATTAGTTCCACTCTCTTTCGCGCTCGCTCTCTCTCAAAAAAAAAAAATTAAACATTTCATAGCATGTCATTTGGTAGCAGCAGTTTTAAAGGAAACCATTTCTGATGGAACTAGTTCAGCATAGAAATAGGGCTGAGTGTAGCTCACGCTCCAAACTGGGTCAGCCGGGAACACTGGAGACCATTAGGAGACCTGGAGTGTCTGTTTTCCATGAGGGAATAAATATTTTGGGTCAGGTCCTCAGCAAGTATGAGTTAGAATAGGTCACCGCTTTATAAGCAGCTCCAGATATATGTTGTTATGTGCAGCTCTCGGTAATGCGCCAGTCACCAAGCAAGAGGATCATCGTTAAGGGCCTCATTAAGGGTGGATAATGGTAGTCCCTTTTGCCTACGAATTTGGGAAGCAGCAGTGTCATGGATGAGCCTGCTACTTTGGATGCTTTCATCACCCCTCGGCGTCTTTGTTGGTGTGGTACCTGCGGGCGCAGGGGAGAGACCCCCCTGTGCCGGGTTCTGTATGCGGTCGCAGCTTGAAGGACCCAAACCAGGAGAAGGGGGCCAGGAACGCGGCCCCAGGGCCAGAGCAACGAGCTTGGGGCCACAGCGGGGGTCCCACGCGGTCTCCCATCACCTTTGCCCACCGCCCGATGTGGATGCAACTGCCCCTGGCAGGAGCTTCTCCACGCTCTGCAGCTCAGAGCCAGTCTCCTCGGCGGAGGGGGACCGGGCTGGAGCAGAGTGGGCTTCTTGAAGCTGAACCTCAGGTCCCACCCTCATGTGGATGGGTACAGCGTGGTCTTGCCTAAGGGTGTCTTCAGCAAGACAGCTTCAGGCCCGTGGCTGTAGAGCTCCGTAGGGGGTGTGAGGGGAGAGTGGGGCTGAAGGTGCTGTCGCTGGTGAACATTGCAGCCGCTGTCGTTGGACCGGGCTGGAGCAGAGTGGGCTTCTTGAAGCTGAACCTCAGGTCCCACCCTCATGTGGATGGGTACAGCGTGGTCTTGCCTAAGGGTGTCTTCAGCAAGACAGCTTCAGGCCCGTGGCTGTAGAGCTCCGTAGGGGGTGTGAGGGGAGAGTGGGGCTGAAGGTGCTGTCGCTGGTGAACATTGCAGCCGCTGTCGTTGATGGACATACCACGGATCCGCCACTGCTCTGCAGCGCCCTCCTTCTCTCTCGAAAAGATGATGGGAGGTGCTCTTGCTTCCTCCCCAAACAGCACAGCTCCTGGCTTATCTCTTCCTTCAGCTTTTTTCCCCGTCCTATTTCATTCTGGGCTTGCGGGGCACGTCAGGATACCTGCCAAATATTTGCTGAATCAGGACTATGATTTGTGTACTGGCTTCTCTGTACTCATTTGCTGACTATAAATTTTTGCGTAGACTCTGGGACATGCTTTTTTAATTTGCTGCGAATTGCTGTATCCTTTTCAGATGTTTTTGCTACCATAGCATTATGGTTATGAAATGAAGTTCAAAGAGAACTGGTGGGAAGAAGATAGACTGAAGCATTACTTCGGCTTGAAAATGTCTATAGGTTTTGAAAATAATAAGGGGCGGGGGGGGAATCAGATTATACAGACGACCACAAATCTTAAATTACTCTGGTGTTTTGGTCATCGGCTGCAGCTCCAATGGGGAGATAAATCAATTTGCAGCAGCTGCCGACAGCTATCTGAGTCAGGGCCAGAACAGCTTGACTGGAGAGGCACAGTAAAAGTTAAGCGGCCGCTGTCACAGGAGGTGTCCTGAAGGTGTGGAGGGATGGGGGAAGGACAGGGAGGAAATGAATCCATAAAACAATATTCCAAGTTATCCTGCCATTTTTATGAACTTAAACGCATATGCGCTGCCTGCGATTTGCAAACTTGATGTGCTCCCGCCTGTTTCCAATCCCTAAAAGTAACACAGAGTGAAGGAGGTTGCAGTTGTCTGAACCCGCTTTGTTTGTTGCAGTCAACTCCTTCTTATTAGAACGTGATTTAATGTGTATGGCAGCAGTAAAACTACTAGTTTTATGTTCTTTTAATCTCAGGTGGAAGCTAAACTTGGTTTTCCAAAATGCTAAAACCAGCTGTGATCTAAGACAAGATTCTTGAAGGCCGTAATGCTAGGCTCTTGTCAGGGTAGAAAATCTTCAGTGATAGTGTCCCAGATTGTTGAGATAAAGTATTTACAATGAGAAAATGTTTTTTTTTTTAAACCATGGAAAGAATATTGTGTAAACTATAGTTGGTCTGCAGTTTCTTGCTGCAGTTTCCTTTTACTTTTTTACCTTATATGCAGTTAATTTTGGATTTTGGAATATATCATTAGAGATTCTCAAAATAGCCTGAATTATTAGTGTGTTGCTCTTATCCTTTTTGCTTTCAATCTACAAGGAACAGCCGCAATTGGCTAATGATTGTCTAATATTTGTCACAGGCCATCTTTTCTGCAAATCCATTTTCCATGTGTGATAATCACACCCTATTGTAGACCTACGGCTGCAAAAGGGTTGGACAACATACTCAACGCATCCATGTAATGGGTGGCATTCTCATGCCAAATGATTTCAGAGTACCATCAGTGCCAAATATATTCCTGGCTTTAAATGCTGTTTTTCCCCTCATTGTGCATATAAGCTCTGCTTTCCTCGCCATAACTCAGTGTTTGGAGTAGCTAATGATGGTGTCTGATGATGCATTTTAATACGTCTAGCAGGCCAATACATGCATAAGATGCTACCTGCCTCCTGTTCTTCCCCCCACATCAAACAGTGGGCAGACAAAGGCAGAGATGAATTTTTATTTTTTGTCTCAGGATTCGTGACGCAATACCAAATGTTGGTGGGGTTAAGGCAGAAACCCATCGGGAGAAATCGGTTCTTGTGAAAATGTCTGTGGAGGTCCTTTCCTGGCACCTTCTCCAGGCACTTCCAGTGGGTTGAGGTCTCTCGGCAGAATTTTGGATTTTGAAGCCTTTAACGCATACACCAAGAGAAAAGCTTGGAAACGGCATCAGCTGTATGGCAATTTCCAAGTGGTTTTTTTTTGAAAAATAAGTACGGGCTGGCCTTCCTACCCTTCAGGCATACGGGGAGTGAGTGGATGGAGAAAGAGAGAGCAAGAGAGTATGGCATGATCACCAGTCAAATCATCCATTTCCCTGCCGATACTACTGGTTTCCCTAATTTCTTTTACACTTTTACACTTCAGACCTCCTTTGTGAACTACTCTAATACATCATTTATAAGGACTGCTTAGTAAAACCTTACTGATTGCACCTTAGATCTTGATAGACTAATATCACAGCTGAAAACTGTGATTTATGAAAATTTTTGAGTAGTAAGTAATAATAATAGGGCAGGGTTTTTGTGGGACAAGCCCACAGAGGAGTGAAAAAAACAGGGTTTTCCCTGCCTGAACCAAGAGTATGTAGGAAAAAGATATCACTGAGGTCTTTGTCACTAGAAAATATTTGACAGTGCACAAGTATACGGTCTAGGACTTTTACAGGTATTCTCCACCACTATAGAAAAAACCTCCATGTTCAAAGCTCTTCTCTTGCTGCCTGAGCAAGACGATGCATGAACAAGGAAGCGCCTGTAAGGGGGAACTGCGCCCCTTCGAACCCCAGAGAGGGCTCCTCTTGGGAAACCAGTCTGTGCCCTCTCCCGGTAGCCTGCTGGTTGGCTTCCCAAAGGAAAAATTGCTGATGGGTCACACATGTTTTGGGGGCGAATGACTGAAAACAGGTCATCCTGACAAAGAGATTTCCAGAAATTCAGGGTCTCTTGAGGGTGGTGGTTATTCCAGAGGGGCGACGTGGCGGAGATGAAGGGCTTCAGAGAGCAGCAGCTACATCTTCACAGCTAGAAGTTTCACCATGATCCTAATTACCATCACCGATGGATTACTCAAGCTAAACTTCATTATTATTATTGTTATTGTTATTATTATCATCATCATCATCATTAATTTAGAGGCAGGAACATGTATGTACGCCACAATTAGGATTTTAACAAGATTTAAGCCCACACCAAGAGGACAGAGAAAGCAGAGAAATTTATTGGTCTGCTTGTCTATAAAGCCATTGGGTCCTCATGTCAAAAGCTCTCTTGCATGTGATAACCAAAAGCAGTGCTTCAGTTCCATGGACCTTTCTAAGGGTGGGAAAAAACCCCCAACAGTCCTCAGGATCTGGTCATACCCTTTGGGCTGCATGTCATGGCAAGACTGGATAGCTCTTGTAACACCCCATTTGGTGTCTGAAATACCATTCGGAGCATGAAGCTGCTCCATATCATATGGTTGCGTCACAGTAATCAAGTACAATCAAATCCAAGCTTCCACCTGCAATTTGCAATTGCATTTGGATGGGGTTTTTGTATAAGCAATTGTGTCATACCAGTAACACAGGTTGATTAATTCAGGGGATAACATGATGCTACGTTAGCCTTACAGCACAGTTGCTGCCTGGGTTTGCTCCAAGAGGAACCCCATGTAATTAACATGACTCTCACCCTTTCACTTTTAACATGCTTCCTAATTAAGCTCTCCAGGATCTGAACTTCACTTTCTGGCTGCAGTGGCTGCAAAATGATTTATCCCTTGATGATGGTCACTAGCGCCAACCTTGCTGTCAGGGAAGCACGCTGATGCATTTAACTCTTTGAATTATTTTATCCCTTCTCCTCTCCTGTTTAAGGATAGAGGTCTGGTGCAAAAACTTATATTTCAAAGCCAGAACGTAAATGTGCAAATGTATCCATAGGCCATCTCTTACCTATTTGTGTATAATGGACGTATACATAAGAAATGATAAGGATGCATATAAAAAGCCTTTGACATGTAATTAGCCTATCTTGCCTTTTTTTTAAATCTTTATGTCACTCCATTTGCAGATTAATTAAACCTAATATATGTAATGAAATGCAAAGAGAGCCGATCGCTTTGTAGAGATTTGGTATTGATTTGTATGCTAAACCGGCTTTAGTGGATTTTAAAAAATTGTCAATAGATAAATTTCTGCAATAACTGTTTTATGTACAAACCGATCATATTGAGGTCTACCTGTATATAGTGGATAGTTAAACACCCCTTCCCCGCCCCCCCCCATTTGTATTTACACAGCACCTCCAGATCTTTGGCCGAAAGGTGCTGTTTACACAATATTATTTTAATTTCACGTGACAAATGTGCTACTGCGAAGCTAAACATTCATCACTACCCAGGCGCGCTTTCCCCTTCTGGG